>NW_007726929.1:96127-252483 GCF_000696425.1 Galeopterus variegatus
CCAAAAAAGGAACCAAAAGGCCAAGGCCGGGCGGCCCTTGGGGGGGGCCGGCCTTATCTCGTTCCCTCCCCCCCCCCCCCCGACCCTTTGGAGTCTGGCCCCATAGAGATTTGGGGATGTTTATTTTTTTATGTGGGAAAACAGAGTGGGATAAAATATTTCTTTGCGTCTGGAAAGCTATTTTCAGCCAGGCCAGCCGAGTGATGCCCCTGGTGATGGACGCTGGCTGACCCGGACTGAGCCCTTGCCTTCCGGCCTTTCTCTCTCCCAGGACCCAGAGTTTTGGCAGCAACAAGGCCTAGGAGAGTCTGGGTTCCAATCTCGGCCCAGTGACTCATCCCGGGGTGGTCTTGGGGAAGCCTTGAGTGCTCCCTGGACCTTATCTCCCAAAGGGGAGGCTGAGGCCTGTGTTCCCCTCTCCTGGGGATCTTGACAGGGGAAATCAGATAGTGGATATGAATGTGCTGTAGAGATAGTTAGGGTGTAGACAAATAAGAGGACTGCCATTCAGCCTGTCCAACTCAAGATCCCAGAGGAGGAAGGGACCTCACTGTGGGTCCCTTTGACCCTTCCGCCTATCTCCATTCAGCAGTCATGCTGTACTTCTGGTTTGTCCCCAGCATCTGAATTCAAATTTGAATCTGATTTGGTCCCGATTCGCTTAACCCTTTACCAGCCTTTCACTCTCCCAGAAAGAAGCCAAAAGCCACCAGGGTCTATAGGCCTCACCCAAGCTGGAACCCCCACCCCCAGTCTCTTCTTTCCTGTGCTCCGAAGCCAGGTTGACTTCTGTCCACTCTTCAGACTGCTGAGTCACCCAGGAGTTTCATGTGCTTTATCTCATTTCATTCCCACAGTGATGTTTCAAGGCAAGCGTACCCTACAGGGCCAAGGGCTGGCTGGAAGTGATGTTTGTGAATGTGCCTGCCACACAATAGGACCTTAATTAATGTTGGTTTCTTCCTTCCTTATGAACACACACCCTCTTTTCTTTACAAAACCCCAGTGGCATACACATAAATCTCACTCTAGCAGCCGCTGATGTTGGGGCGGGCATAGAGAGAGGGAGGGGCAGGAAAGCCTCTCCCTCAGCCCCAGAGTCAGCAAGGCCTCTTAGGAGCCCTTCTGCAACCTCCACTCAGCAGAGCTGGGAAGCAGTGTGCTGAGCTCCCCTCACCCTCAATGAAGATGGGGCTCTGTCTCCCACTAAAACCTGGAGGAAGGCCCTCTGGAAGGCAGGTCCCAGGGACAGGGAGGAGCAGCTGGAGAGGAGAGTCCCAGAGGAGGGAGGAAGCACTCCCAAGGAGCAGTTTCGGGAACCTCAGGACAGCCCAGTGGGGATGGGATGAGGGGAGGGAGGCATCTCGGAGCCCCAGCCACTTACCGAATGCCTGCCCTGGAAGCCCTTAGGGCTTTTCCAGGCCCCCACTCTTAAAATGTGGTGCCAAGGCCAGCAGCATCAGCAGATCCTGGAAGCTTGTTAGAAATGCAGACTCTCAGGCCTTTCTCCAGACCTGCTGAATCAGAACCTGCATATTAACAAGGCCCACGTGATTCACGAGCACATTAAATGTTGAGAAGCATTGTTCTTGGAGATTCCCCATTTCGCAATAAAAACAAAAAACAAATAAAACAAGGCCCTAAGAGGAGAAATCCTCTGCCTGGTTTTCCCTAGTGAGTTAGTGACGGTGCTAAGCTTTGAAGCCAGGATACCTGATCCACCCAAGGGTCCTTGGGCTAGTTCTGCCCCATCCTAGCCACCCATGCAGAATGCCATCCTCCCTCCCTAGGTTCAGCACAGAAAGCGGCTGAAACTGGGCTAGAAGAGACCTGCTTGAGGGGGCAGAGGGCCTAGAGTCTGGTCCTGGCTTTATTACCAGCTCTTGGAGCCTCCGTTTCCCCTGTGGTTCTTTGAGATGGGCTGGGGTAGGCAATACAATCAGGTAGTGTAGTCGATCATTCATTTTCTCACAGCTGCCTGGTGAAGCAGGCAGGCAGGCCAAGAAATATTATCCTTATTCTGCAGATGGGGAAACTGAGGCCTGTCAGGCAGTTGCTTAGCTGAGGCTGCCAGCCCCAGCTGTCTTACACTGCTTTGCACAGCTCAGGTGACCCTGAAATGTGCCTCCTCAACCCAGCCTTCCTCTCTAATGGTTCTGTCAGCTCCTGTCAGTTATCAGGGGCCCTAGCTCAGCTGGCAGCCAGCGAGCGTGTCTGCTGCTGATGCTTGGATACCCACATTCCTGGGCTGTGACTAGGAGCACACCCAGAGCCCAGGCTGGGGGACACCCAGAGGGGTTCTGCTTGGCTGCAAGCCCTGAGGCCTAGCTGTCTAGGGAGTGTCAGGAAGCAAAGAACTTTCTCTCCTTCTCATTGATGGGGGAAGGGGGTTGGATGGGGTATGGACTCAGCCAGGCCCTGAGGCAAGGCCTATTCCTGTGTATTGGGGGGTGGGGAGCATGAGAGGGGCAGGAATGAGCTTAGGGGTCAGTGGCTGACCACAGGAGAGCTGTCTGAGCAACAAAACTGAAAGACCTCAGGCCAGAAAATCAGACCTAGCTGGATTTTTGTCCAAACTCTGTCATTTATCAGCTGCATGATTAGTTATAAGTCATCCACCACCTCTGATCCTCAGTGGTTTTTATCTGTAAGGTACTTAGCACAGTTCTGGCACATATATAGGAAGCCTGCAATGTAACCCTTATGAAGCCAGAGACACTCATGGTTCAGTCTCAGAGTGGCATTTACTTATGAAGCACACTTAAAGAGATAAAGCTATTAAAATAATTCACAATCACAATAATTCCTTGAACTTGTTTAGACAAGTGAACAGATATGATGTAGTGGGGTAGGGAGGGGAGAGAGAAAGAGGGGAAAGAGGAACAGGTAAAGGGACATGAAAATCAACTACAATGTATATTGAGAAGTTTTAAAAAAGACATAAAAAATTTAAAAAATAATAAAATAAAACTGAACAAAAACAAACAAAAAATAAAATAAAACTCTAGCCCTGAAAAAAGTAAAATAAAATAAAATAATTCACTCTTTACCTGATTCTCCTGAAAAGTGAATCTAAATATGCAGTCCATGCAATGCTCCTAGAATCTATTTTCTCCTCCTGTCCACTTCTATCCTATGTCTGGTTTAGCTCCTCTCTCCTCAAACTCCCCCAAAACTCCAACCCCAAACTATTAAACTCTCTCTCATCTTCTCTCCCTGCTCCTCTCACTGGCAGTACTCTATTTTGTGCATCAGTTTGGCCTCTCACCCAGCAGTAGGGAAAATAAAGGGGGGAAATTGCAGGTTCCCTCATAGGTTTGGCTAGGGGAGGACAATCCTGACAGTGACCTGTGTCTCATCCCAATTACTACCATTTTTAAAGGTGTGACAGGACAAAAATTATTAACATATGAGTATTCAGGGGCTTTTCCTAACTCCTGCCCACTAGCAAGACTCTTTTTCCTTCAGTTTCTTCCTCATCTTTGCCCTTTATGAAAGGTCTTGCAATGCTAGATAGGATCTTTCACTTTGGGAATGGAGAATTGAGTAGGAGGGTGGGCAGAGAGGAACCAGATCAGAGGGCAATAAAGAAGTGGAAGGAATGGGCAAAAGAGATTAAGCCTGTTTACTTCATTAAGAATACAGAAGGGAGGTTTCACTACTGCCCAAGATGTAGAAAGTTGGAGAGATCATTGCTCTCATCCTAACAAGAAAAAGCCAGATAGACTACAAATCATAACTTTTCTTAAGCCCTTTGGATGTCAGAGGACTATAAAGTGCCCTGAACCCAAAGTGGGACAGGTACCTCCAAGGAGATTGAGACCCAGGGGTTGGCTATGACAATGCACAATGACAGAGCACAAGAGGAAGAGGCACTGGCCACCATTAAACAGATAAGAAGAAAACAGGTAAAAGTTTAATACACAACTAAAAGCCAAGTTTTGGCCGCCATGACAGTATAGAGGCCCAGATTCAAAGAGCATTTTTAACATACTTTCAGGCTCTTTTCATTGGACCTTTACCAGGTACTCATGAGACAGATTGGAAGAAGGGTGAGTGATCATAAAGAACCACCTTGGATAGTGCACATGTGCAGGAGGGGTTTAGGAAAGGCACATAGCCCTGTTTCCCTGTCCTCCTTCCAAGACCTTTCTCTTGTATAGAACAAAACCCTTACACTACCTGGGGAGAGGTAGCAAATACTATTGTTCCCAAGGTCACAGGAAAAATCCCATTGCTAATAGGGGAAGGATAGAAGACAAGGAAACTGTCCCAGGCCCAGAATCTTAAACTAATACCACTAGAGATCTCTTGCTGATGGAGGAAGGCAAGAAATCCTATCTGGTATAAGACTCACCACAGATACAAGGCAGAGATTGGCTTCCATGGGCATGGGGGCAGGAATGCTAAGAAAGCCCTTTCTCCCCCTGGGCACACAAGGCCTGCCTACACTGAAGCTAAAACATAACAAAGAGAATACCTCCCTGCCCCCACTATGAGCCTAGCAAGCATTGGGTAACAAGCAACATAGTCTGCTACTGGAGGAGCCCCTCTCTGGTGCAGGGATGGCTGAAAATGATGCATGGGGGTTTCTGAGAAAAACCATGCTGTATCCCAGTTCCAATCCTAAGCACAAGGCAATTCTAGAGGAATTCGAAGCCTGTGGTACACTGAAGATAACCATGGTAACAACCAAATCCAAGCCCAACAACTCCTGATGAGATTGACTCAACTCCACATATTAATGGTCTGACAGAACAGGAGACATGCCTATTTCCAGGTGTAAATACTATTTATCTCAGTGCCTACTGTTCTGCAGACAATGTCTGACATTCAATCAAAAATAAAAGACACACCCAAAAGAGAAAGAAACAAACAACCCATTTTCCTGGGACAAGGCAATCAATAAATTCAGCATCAGAGATGTTCCAGATATTGGTACTATCAGCAGGGGACTTTAAAACAACTAAGTGTAATGCGTTATAGAATGTGTGAAAAAGGTGGACAATACGCAAGAACGGGTGAAGGAACTTCAGTGAAGAGACAGAAACTATAAGAATGAGTCATCCAAGGTCAGCAGCCCAGAAAAGGAAAAAGAAAAAAGATTGAGTCAGATTGAAATTCCAGAAACAAAGTGACAGTACCAGAGATAAAGAATTCCATCAGTGGCTTGTCAAAAGACTCAAAACAGCTGAGGAATAAATCAGTGGACTTACAGATAAGTCAGTAAAAATTACCCAAACTAGAATACAAAGAAAACAAGACTAAAACCAAAACACAACTGAGAATTCAGGAGCTATGGGACAATATCAAATAGTCTACATAAGTATAAATGGAGTCCCAGGAGAAGAAAGAAAGAATGCAGCACAAGAAATAAAGAAATGATGGCTGGTAATTTTCCAAAAAATAATGAAAAACACACACACACCAAACCACAGATCCAAGAAGCTAAGAGAACCCCAAGAAAAAGAAATATAAATTAAAAAGCAAAACAAAACAAAAGCTTAGATATTTCATATTGAGAAACAAAATATAAAGGGAAAACCTTGAAGGCTACCAGAGGAAAAAAAGAAGATACATTACTCAGAGAGTGTATTAATCTGTTTCTGTTGCTTATAATGAAGTAACCAGAACTGGGAAATTTGTAAGAAAATGAAATTTATTGCTTACAACTTCAGAGGCTGGGAAGTCCAAAGTCCAGGGAACCCATCTGGTGAGGGTCTTCTTTGGTGGTGGCTTTATAGTAACACAGGAGTCTCATATGGCAGAAAATGGCCGAGCAGAGAGAGAGCTAACCTTCTAGTTGGCTCCTTTGAAAGCCATCAGAACAACACCCATGACCACCATTCATCTATCAACTTATTACTCGGTGAATGGATCAGTCCATTCACTAGACATAGTCCTCACAATCCAATTGCCTCTTCACGACTCCACCTTTCAATTACCATAATAGGATTTCCTACCCTCCCAACAGTCACAGTGGGGATCAAGCTTCTAATACATAAAACTTGGGGGACACAATTCAATCCTTATCAGGGAGGAACAAATATAAGAACTACAGCATACTTCTCGTAGGTAACTATGCAAACCAGAAGACAATTACGTGATCTCTTCAAAGTACTGAAAGAGAAAACAACAACAACAGTGAAGACTGTTACCCGAAACTCTATTCCCAGTAAAAAATATCTTCCAAAAGTAAATGCAAAATAAAGACTTTTTGAGACAAATAAAAGCTGAGAGACATCATTGCCAGAAAACGTGAGCTGTAAGAAATCTGAAAAGTTCAGGGAGAAAGATACCAGACAAAAATTTAGATACACACAAACATGAGTAGCTCTGAAATTATTATTTTTAAATGAAGGTAAATATAAGGAATTTTTCTTACTTTAATTGCTCTAAAAGATAATTGACTGTCTAAAGCAAAAATAGTTACAAATATTGTGAGCTTTACAATATATATAAAGGCAAAATGTATGACAACAATAACACAAAGAATGGTCAGGAGAAATTGAAAGTATACTGTGTAAAATTTTTATACCTTATTTGAAGGTATATAATATTATTTGAAGATAGAGTGTAACAAATTAAAGATGCATGTTTTAGGGGCCGGCCCGGTGGCGCACTGCTACAGTGCGCCACTTGGGAGCGTGGCGACGCTCCCGCCGAGGGTTCGGATCCCACATACAGACCGGCTGCTCACTGGCTGAGTGAGGTGCGGGCGCAACACCGAGGGTTGCGATCCCGTTGCTGGTCCCGGTCCGGTACGGGCGCGACACTGAGGGTTGCGATCCGTTGCCGGTCACGAAAAAAAAAAAAAAAAAGATGCATGTTTTAAACCTTAGGAAAACCACTGAAAGAAATTTAAAACTAGGCATTACTAATGAGCCAGTAGTGGAGTTAAAATAGAATTTAAGAAATAATCTTACGTTAAATGTAGATAGTTTGCATATACCAGTTAAAAGACAGAGATTAACAGACTGAATAAAAAAGCAAAACTTAACCACATGTCATCTACAAGAAACCCACTTTAAATGTAAAGACACAGATAGGTTAGAAGTAAAAGAATAGCAAAGAATATACCAAGAAAACATTAACCAAAAGAAAGCTGAAGTGGTCATAATTATATCAGACAAAATAGACTTTAGCTCAAGGCAATAAACAAAATCACAATGATAGCAGCCATCTGCATGAATCTCACAAATATAATGTTGAGCAAAGGAAGCCAGGTACAGACATGTACATACTGTATGATTCCTTTTTTATAAGGTGCAAATGCAGGCAAAACTACTTTATGTTGTTAGAAGACAAGATAGTGGTTACTCTCTGGCTGGGGATGGAAAGGAGTTCAAGGAGGCTCTCAGGGGGGCTGATAATATGCCCTTTTTTCATCTGAGTGCCGATTACATGGATATATTCAGTTTGTGAAAATTCATTGTTAACATGTTTGCTACATGCAGTTTTCTGCATGTATATTATACTATAAGAGAAAGTTGTTGGTTTTTTTTTTTAAAAGATAGCATTAGAATACACTATAACAATAACATATAAATCAGGAGTGGAAGGTAAATATGTTCTAAGATCAAGAGGGGGCTTAAGATATTGACTCCATTGAATTTTGGTAAGTTCAGGATGATCTTTTAATTTCTAATAAAACCACTAAGAAGATAAAAATGGAGTATATATCTTTCAAACTAGTAGAAGGGAAAATCAAATGATATGAAATAATCAATCCAAATGAAGGTGATAAAGGGGAGAAAAATAAATAAAATAGAATAAATAGAAAGTACAAAATAAATAGATATAAATCCAATATGTATGTATTTAAATTAAGTTTAAATAGAGTAAATCCTCTAGTTCAAAGACAGGTTTTCTGTTCATCGAAAGGCATAATAAAGAGTGAAAAGCAAGCCATAAAGTAAGGAAAAACATTTGCAATACATATCACCAGAAAAGAACTTATAGGAACACTTAAAGGAGTTCTAAGAAACAATAAGAAAAAGGAGCGAGGACTTCGGCAACTAGACAGCAGCTCTTTCATCTGCCACCATGTCCCACTCTGTCTCTATTCTCAGGAGGGGGCGTGCACACATTAAGAGCCACGATGGCATGAGAGACACAGTGCCCTCCGGGGGGGGCTCCCTAGTGAGCACAAGGGACTCAAGGTGCAGGAGCCTCTGTTTCTCATAGTTCCACATTTATGGAGAAATGGTACTCTCTGCTTATGCCTCTGAAGACAGGATATATCTAGAAATAGCTTTTACAGATTAACCTCAAGACACCTTTCGGAGTTCCTGCATGAGCACAAAGCTTTGAGGTAACTGCTACACGACCCTCCTGGGGTACGATAACAAAGAACATCACCATCTTGGACCTACTGAGCAGGCACAAGGACCAAAGCCCTAACTGAACATGCACCCATGATGCGACCAGGAAGAACAGAACGGACCACCTCCAGAGGTGCAGGATGATGACGCTGGCCTGCACCTCTTGCCCCCTTTCCCTTTAAGGGACCCTGAACAGCTCTCCTTGGGGTGGGGATGGTGCTAGCTTTAATAAAGCATTGCTTGCTTAAAAAAAAAAAAAAGAAAGAATAAGAAAAAGATAAAAACCAAATGGAAAAATGGGCAAAAACTTGAACAGGCACTTCATAAAATGAAAAATCAAATGGCCAATAAATATATGAAAATAAACTCAACCTTAATAATCAGAAAAATGATCATTAAAAATATAATTACACTCAAAATCATTTGTCATTAGGGAAATGCAAATTAAAACAACAACAGGATTCCATTACACACTTATTAGAATGGCTATCATCCTGTCTCTGGCCATACCAGCATGAACACACCCGATCTCGTATGCTCTCAGAATGGCTAAAATCCAAAAACCTGACAATACCAATTGCCAATGAGGATACAGAAGAACAGGAACTCTCATTCATTGCTGGTGGGAATGCAAAATAGTAGAGCTACTTCGGAAGATAGTTTGGCAGTTTCTCATAAAGTTAAGCATAGATTTACCATATGACCCAGCAATCACACTCCCAGGTATTTATTTAAATGAATTGAAAACTTAAGTAAACACAAATTCTGCACATGAATATTTATAGCAGCTATAAATAATTGCCTCAAACAGGACACAATCAAGATGCTCTCCTCCTTCAATAGAAGAATTAAACAGGATTCTCCAGAGGAAGAGATCTATATCCTATTGGCTCACTCTATCTGTTTGCCTGTCTGTCTGTCTATCCAATCTATCTACAGATAGAGGGATTGAAAGGAATTGGCTCCTACAATTGTGGGGCTGGCAAGTTTAAAATCTCTAGGGCAGGCTGGCAGGCTGGAAATTCAGGCAGGAGCTGATGCTGTAGTTTTGAGGCCATATTTCTTCTTCTCTGGGAAACCTCAGTTTTTGCTTTTAAGGTACTCAACTGATTGGATGAGGCAACCCACATCGAGGGTAATCTCCTTTACTTAAAGTCAACTGTAGATGTTAACCACATCCACAAAATATCTTCACAGCAACACCTAAATTAGTGTTTGATTAAATAACTGGGCCCATAGCTTAGCCAAGCTGACACATAAAATTAACCATCACACTGTGGTACAGTGAAATACTATTCAGTAATAAAAAGGAACAAGCTATTAATTCGTGGAAAAATATGAATGAATAAAAAACATTTTGCTAAGTGAAGGAAGCCAAACCAAAGAGGCTACACATTGTATGATTTTATGTGTATGGCATTCTGGAAAAAGAAAAACTATAGGGATGGAAAATAGATCAGTGGTTGCTAGGGGTTTGGGGAGAGGGAAGTTAGCTACAAAGGGGAAACATATGGGAATTTTTAGGGTGACTAAACTATTCTGTATTGTTCTGGAGTGGTGCATACATGACACTATGCAATTGTCAAAACTCATAGAATTTTATAGCACAAAAAGTGAACTTTAATGCATGCAAATTTGAGGGCTCCTAGTGATATTGGAGGTAGGGTTCAGGGGGCCTGATAGTCAGCCTCAACACACCCAGTCCTCTTACCAGGTTCTTAACTCCACCACAGGAAAGAATTCAAGGGAGAGTCACAGGAGAAAGTGAGAACAAGTTTAATATAATAGGAAATACAGGTTCCACAGAGAGAGTGAGCTCCAGAGACTGAGCAGAGCCCACACCAAGTGTAACACAAAAGTAAGATCAGTACAGACATCAAGTCTAACACAAAAGCAAGAAAAACATACTTAAAGTTCAGTACAAAGTGCAGGCTGGCTCAAGAGAATGAGCAGCCACTTGATGAAAGTAAGTTGGATACAAAGTAAAAGTATACACACATCAGCCAGTGAAGTGCAGGTTGCCTCCAGGAAAGTGAGAAACAAAGAAACAACAACCCCACCTTCAGCTGGGATTTGACTTTTATAGTTTCTCTATCTGATGAATATTCAATTGAGGGGGTGGTTCCCAGTTATGTAACATTTAGTCTTGCTCTTGCTCAGTCGATCTCTTCCTGGAGCATGTTCATTGGTCAGACCCTATCATATGCACCAGGCATATTCAAGAATGTTCTGTGCTCTCTGTCCAGCATGCGCAGCCACTGGATTTGCATAAACAAGCCCTGTGTGGTCTCATTTTCCTCCTGTTGGTGCTAAAAGTAGGTCTAATTGGCAACACAACCTTTCTCCAGGAGGGAACTCAGAGGAGGGGGCCTGAGACCTCAGGGTGTAGCTGGAAACCCAGAGGCACGTCCTGAAACCTGAACCCAGGGAAACTGACCATCTCCTGTATCACTAGGATGGAATTCAGGCTGTGACTAAAGAATCTAACAGTATTACAAATATATGATAATAACATTTGAAGAGGGCAGAGAAAAAAGGAGCTGACCTAAGTTAGTTTGAAAAACTAAGTAAGTTTTGATTGGAAACTAAGGTTAAAGGCAAAAGGAATTATACACTATATTCTAGTTGGTGAAGATATTTCTCATAGGGATATGGGTTAACAATTCTGAATCTACTGAGCATGTATACTGAGGATGAACAAATAAATAAATGGGTGGTGGATGATTGGAGCTAGATTTCTTACTGTTGGGGACAGATGTTACAGATGAGCAAGCAGGGGAGGCTAAAATGAACAGAGTAATACTGGATTAGAGTCCGAGACATCAATATGATTAACCATACAGATACAGATGGACATATACAGAAATGGTCATGCACTGTTGCAGTCAATGACAGACCACATACACAACAGTGGCCCCATGAGATCATAATGGGGCTGAAAATTTTCTATCACCTAATGACATCATAGCCATCATAATGTCATATCACAGTGCATTACTCATGTAGTATCAAGAGGCTATATTATATAGCCTAGGTGTGTAATAGGCTATACCATCTAGATTTGTGTAAGTACACTGTATGCTATTTGTGCAATGATGAAATTGCCTAACAACGCATTTCTCAGAATGTGTTCCTATTGCTAAGACATGACTATAATTATAGATATGTGTGTTTTCACGGGTTAGTATATGCACATATGTTCCTAGCTCTTTCCACTGAGAGAGCCTGCAAGCAATGACATCCCAGTAGCAGTGAACACACCCAGCACTCAGATCTTGGTTTCTAATACCATTCTCCAAAAAAAGAGACCAGGACCACTTGGAGAAATGGCTGGTTCTAGGCTTGGGCAGAAAAAATACAAGATGAGCCTGGAGAATCTTGTAGTGCCAGAAAGTAAGGCAGTGTTCTAAAAATGAAAGGATGGGACAAGCCAAAGGACATAGGAGCCAATCTGAAAGAGTCCCCAGTGGTCAAAGCTGGAACAATTTGAGTAACAAAATAAATAATTTAGTATCATATTATAACTCAAAGTATAAAATAAATATTTATAATTCATAATGATATAAATAAATGACTGAGTAAATAAATAAATGGGGAGAAGAGACAAATCTCCCATACAAAAGAATTCCAAATAATTTTTTCTGCATCTATTTAGATAATGATATGGGTTTTTTTTCTTTTTAAATTTGTGAATTGCATTGATTGGTATTCAAATGTTAAGCTAACCTTGCTTTCTTTGTATTCTTAACCTTGCATTAACCTTGCATTCTTTGTGTAGATATTTATTCTCCCCTTCCAGAAGGTGGAGCATAATCTTCTCTCAACTTGAGTGTGAGGTGTGCTTAGTAATTTTCTTCCAAAGAGTAGGGTATAGATAGAGTGGGTGGAGAGTAACTTTACAGCTTGGCCAGATGATCAAAATTAACACCATCATCAATAAGTCATGTTGAGAGTATGCACCCTTAATATGATGTGATGAGAAGGGCATTTTGCCTCTGTAGTATTCTTCCCCCAAACCCATAACCCAAGTCTAACCATGAGAAAAACATCAAACAATCCAAACTGAGGGACAATCTTCAAAAATACCTGACCAATACTCCCCAAACCTGTCAAAGTCATGAAGAACTAGGAAAGACTGAGAAACTGTCACAGACAATGGAAGACTAAGGATGATGACTGAATGGAATGTGGTATGCTGGATGGGATCCTGGAACAGAAGAAAGAACATTAGTGGAATAATTAGTAAAATCTAAATAAAGTGTGCAATCTAGGTAATAGTAATGTACCAAAAATGGTTTCTCAGTTATGACAAACATACTGTGGTAATGTAAGATCTTCACAATGGGGGAAACTGGCTGAAGGGTATACAGGACTTCTCTGCACCATCTTGGCATCTTCTCTCTAAATTTAAAACAATTCTAAAAATAAATTTATTTTTTAAAAATATGATTATCCCTCATATTACAAAAAATAAGTAGTGTAAAATTATCAATTATTAATCAAGATAGGGAGCATACAGTGCTGATGGGACTGTAAATTAATCAATCACTTAAGAAAATTATTTGCTATTACCAAGTAAAGCTGAATGACCCAAACACACACACACACACACACACACACACACACACACACACACACACACACACACACACACACACACACACACACACACACACACACACACACACACACACACACACACACACACACACACACACACACACACACACACACACACACACACACACACACACACACACACACACACACACACACACACACACACACACACACACACACACACACACACACACACACACAAACAGGTACTTCAAAAAGTTCATGGAAAAATAGAATTAAAAAATAATATGAATCTTTCTGTGAACTTTCTCAAGACCATACATATTCTGAGCCTGGAGAAATTTGCGCATGTACAAAAATATTTCTACCATCATTTTTATAACAGTAAAAAACTAGAAACAATTCACCCACAGTAGACTGGAAAATAAACTGTGGTATACCCATTCAATGGAATACTATAGAACAGCAAATAATGACCTGGCACATTCATCAACACAGAAGTATCTTATGAACATAATGTTGAATGAAAAAAAGCAAATCATTGAAGAATAAATTAAGTATAACTCCATTTATATCGTTTAAAAACTGAACAATATATTATTTAGGTATGCACAAGTAGATGGTAAACTTTTAAAAAAAAATGATTGTAACAGAATTCAGGAGAGTGGTTTTGTCTTGAGAAGACAAGAGGAATGTGACCAAGGAGGGTCACACAGACTTGGGCAGTGTCAATGTCTTATTTCTTAACATCAGTGGCGGTTACGTGGATGCTTGATTAATAATTATTCTTTAAACTGTACATGTACATTTTATACACTCTTCTGTATATATCATGAATTTCTAAATTTAAAAAATTATTAGAGTGTAGAAGCATCTATTCCTATTTCATTAGCCTTTTTCTAGGCACTTATCCTGCTGACTTTAAAAGAGCACCCAGCTCTTCCTTCTTCCAGCTTCATTGCATCTGGAGGCAATGCTGATGTCACATAGGCATGACTTTCACCCACTCTTGCTAGCCTTTTTGCTTAGCTCCCCAGTGTCCCTATTTCTACCAGCAGTGAATACTTCTGGCAATTCTCTCTGGCCTAGATGGCTCTTTTTCAGTCAACAAACATGTGCTGGACACTGTTCTACAAATGGTGAATACAGCACAGGGAACATGACAAGAAACTTGTCCTCAACAAGTTTACATGATGATGATGATGATGATGATGATGATGATGATGATTGCTATCCTCACAGGTATGAAGTTATATATCATTGTGGTTTTGAGTTGCATTTCCCTGATGGCTAATAATGTTGAGCATATTTTCATGTGCTTATTGGCCATTTCTAAATAATCTCTGAAAAAATATTCAGATCCTTTGCCCATTTTTAAGTTGGGTTATGTTTTATTGTTGAGTTCTAAGTTATTTATATATTTTGAATACTATATCTTTATCAGATATATGATTTGCAAATATCTTCTCCCATTCTGTGGCTGTCTTTTCACTTTCTTGATAGGGTCCTTTGATGCACAGAAGTTTTTTAATTTTGATGAAGTCCCATTTATCAATTTTTTTAAAAATTTTCTTTTTGGTGTTATAGCTAAGAAACCATTGCTTAATTCAAATTCACAAAGATTTATACCTATGCTTTCTTTTTAAAGTTTTATAGTTCTATCTTACATATATAGGTCTTTGATCCACTTTGAGTTAATTTTTGTGTATGGTGTGAGGTAGTGGTCCAAATTAATTCTTTTGCATGTAGATATCCAGTTATCTCAGAACCATTTGCTAAAAAGCACAATTGACTTTTGTATATTGATCTTGTATCCTGCAACCTTGATAAACTCATATATTAGTTCTTGCGGGGGTTTTTTTGTTTTTTTGTTTTTTGTAGTTTCCAGTGAATTTCTACATGGATGGTTATGTCATTTGCAAATAAATGCACTTTTACTTCTTCCTTTTCAATCTGAATGTATTTTATCTTTTTCTTGCCTTATTGCACTTTCCAGAACCTCCAGTTCAATGCTGAGTAGAAGTGGCAAGAGTAAACATACTTGATTTGTTGCTGATTGTAGTGGAAAGCATTCAGTCTTTCACCATTGAGTATGCTAGCTGTGGGCTTTTTGTAGATGCCCCTTATCAGGTGTAGGAAGTACCTTTCTGTCTGTAGTTTGCTCTGAGCTTTTATTGGGAATTCTTGTTGAGTTTTGTCAAAAAAAAATTTCTGCATCTGTTTAGATAATCATGTTTTTTCTTGTTAAATTTGTGAATTGCATTGATTGATATTCAAATTATATTCAAATGTTAAGCTAACCTTGCATTCTTGGGATAAACTCCACTTGGTCATGATTTAAAGTTAGATTTGGTTGGCTAAAAGTTTGTTTATAGTTTTGTATCTATGTTTATTAAAGATGTTAAATTGTAGTTTTCTTTTCTTGTATTTTTGTCTAGTTTTGATACCAAGGAAGTGCTGTCTTCACAGAATGAGAAGACAGCACTTCCATTTTCTGCAAGAGTTTGCATAAAATTTTCATTATTTCTTTTTCAAATGTTTGGTAGGATTCACCAGTGAATCCATCTGTGCCTGAAGAAATCTATGTGGAAGATTATAAACTACAAATTCAATTTGTCTATTTGTAGTGGATTGAATTATGTCCCCCCAAAACTCACTGAAGCTTGAATTGTGTCCCCTAAGTTTTGTGTATTACAAACTTAGCCCCCACTGTGACTGTTAAGAGGGTGGGAAATCCTATTATGGTAATTGAAAGGTGGAACCTTGAAGAGGTGATTGGATTGCAGGACCATGCCATAGTGAATAGATTAAAAATGGTGGTCAGGGATGTGGTTCTGGGGGCTTTAAAAGAAGAGGAGAGTCTGTCTTTCTCACTCTCTCTACTTCCACCATCTTGCAATGTGAGACCCCTGGGTCGCTGTCATCACCACCAGATGGACTTTGGACTTCCCAGCCTCAGAAGCTGTAAGCAATAAATGTCATTTTCTTTATAAATCACCCAGTTCCAAGTATTTTGTTATAAGCAACACAAAATGGACTAATACACTATTTCTCAATGCAGTTCTATCATTTTTTCCAATACAGCTTGAAATTCTGTTACTAGAAACATATGCTTTTAGAATTAATGTCCTCTTGATGAATTGACCCTTTTTCATTGAAATAATGTTCTTTATCTCTGATAATGTTCTTTGCTCAGAAATTTACTCTACCTGACTTTTATAAAGTCACTCCAACTTTCTTTGTATTATTGATCATGGTATATATTTTTTAATAAGTTTACTTTTAACCTATCTGTGTCTATTTTCAAAGTGTGTTTCTTGTAGGCAGCATATAGTTGGGTCTTGCTTTTAAAATCTAATCTAATGACTTATGCCTTTTAGTTGGGAGTAAATTGTTTACATTTAATGTGATTACTTTTATAATTAGGTTTAAGTCTATCAGCTTGCTATTTGATCTATCTCTTCTGTGTTCCCATGGATACTCACCTAGCTTCCCTTAAGGACAACATTCTGGATAACCATAGTGTATTATCAAAATCATCACCTTCATTTTTTTTTTTCCTTTCTGTCTTTTTTTGTGACCGGCAATGGATCGCAACCCTCAGTGTCACGCCCGTACCAGACTGGGACCGGCAACGGGATCGCAACCCTCGGTGTTGCGTCCGCACCTCACTCAGCCAGTGAGCAGCCGATCTGTATGTGGGATCCGAACCCTCGGCGGGAGCGCCACCATGCTCCCAAGCGGCGCACTGTAGGAGTGCGCTACCGGGCCGGCCCCATCACCTTCATTTTTGAAAGTTATTTTCAGGAGACATAAAATTCTAGGTTGATTGTTCTTTTCTTTCAGTACTTTATAGGTGTTGTTCCCCTATCTTCTTGCTTGAATTTTTTCTGAAAAGAAATTTGTTATCATTATCTTTATTCCTTTGTATGTAATGTGTCTCCCCCACCCCCTTGGTGCTTTTAAAATTCTCTTTATCACTAGTTTTGAGCAATTTGATTATGAAGTGTCTCGGTGTAGTTTCTTTCATGTTTCTTGTGCTTGGAGTTCATTTAGCTTCTTAGATATATGGGTTTATGGTTTTCATCAAATTCAGGGAAATTTTGGCCATTATTTCTATGTACTTTTTTGTGTCACTCCTATTCTTTATTTCTGCAGGGTACCCAATTACACATATATTAAACTGCTTAAAGTTTTCTCACAATTAACTGATGTTCTGTTCATTTAAAAATTTCTTCTTACTTTCTGTGCTTCATTTTAGATAGTTTCTATTGTTATGTCATTAAATTTACTAGTCTTCCTTCTCAAATACCTAATCTCTGTTCATTCCCATACATATACACTTAACTTTTAAACATATGTAATACAGCTATAATAACTGTTTTAATGTTCTTGTCTGCTAGTTTTTACATGTATTTTAATCCTGGGTCAGTTTTGATTTTTTCTTATTGTAGGTTGTATTTTCCTGCTTCTTTGCAAACCTGATAGCTTTTGTTCTATGCTAGCAATTGTGAATACTACCTTGAGGCTTGGATATTTTTGTATTTCTATAAATATTCTTGAAATTTGTTATGAGATGCAATTGCATTACTTGGAAACAGTTTGATCCTTTTAGTATTTCTTTTAAGATTTGTTAGGCAGGACTAGAACACTATTCCTGACCCTGTATGAGTGCCAGCTGCTGTTTTCTCTAATCCTTTCTGGTGGTTCTTTCCTTAGCCTTTGCCAGTTTCTTCACACACAGGCATGGATCTCTGCTGAATATTTGAGGAGTCCCTCTGCAGATCTCAGGAATTCTCTGTGAAGCTCTCTCCTTTATGGTACTTTGCCCTGCACATTCTAGCTACCATGGTCTCTCTGGGTCTTCTCCCTTCAGAGTCCACCAGGCTCTGCCTGGTTCTCCTCCTTGTGCCTGAAAACTCTCTCCTCTACTGGGCAATCATAGGCTTCACCTTGCTTGTTTCTCATCTCTTAAGAAGCACTGGTGTTTGTTGCTTGATGTCTAGTACCTTGAAAACCACTTCAACATATATTGTTGTTTCTTTAGGCAGAAGAGAAAATCCAGTCACTGTTACTCTGTATTGGCCAGAATCAGAAGACTATGGCCCTAAGGTTCATATTGAGGCATGTTTGCAGGTTGGGATGATCTAGGAGAAAGAGGGACAGGGAGAGAGAGAAGGATCAGGAGAGGGATAGTGATGATGCCACAGAGAAAGGGGATAATTTCAGGAGGGAAATCCTTGAAAAGTCTGGAAAGATGTAATACAGGTCCCTGGCAGAGGGCGCAACCTTACCAAGGAACTGGAATACTTTTTCATTTTGACTAGAGGAAAGTCAGGTATGTGGGTTCAGATTTAAGTAGCTTAGTAGAAATAGTGGTTCAGAGAAGTGTCTTAATTTGAGTTTCCTCAGCAGACTCTGAGACAAGGAGTTGAGAGTAAGTCATTCATTTAGGAAGAGACCCATGGAAATACAATTATGGGAGTGGGAAAGTAAGACAGAGAGGAGAAGTCAGCAAATAAAGAAACATTATCAAGCAAGTCGCCACTGTGAGTAACTAAGTGAGGCTTAATGCGGGTGAAAATACTTCAGTTATCCCAACTTATGAGAGCTGGGTTATTTTAACATCAGTTTCCATTAGTCCTTGGTTGAGTGAGGGGCATTAATTTCCCAGCACTTAGTACCCTGCATGGAGCAAAGTGACCCCAGTGGCTAGAGAAAGCCCTAAGGCGGAGAAGCACATGCTGGCAGGATGAGTCTAGCCAGCCTGCCCTGAAATGGAAAGGCTTAAAGGAGTGATGGGCAGGGCTCCAACTGTGTCTCAGCACATGCTGCAGGTGGTCATCACAATTTGTGATTACAGTACTTTTTCTGTAGGAGGTAAGGGCACTATCTGAGGATAGAGATTTAAGCAGAGAGGAAATGTCAGTCTCAGTCGGGATGTCCCAAGTGAGACCGCATGGGCCCCATGTGTTTCAGCAATGGGTGATTAGTCTTTAATTTTAATGCTGGCCACATACGTGTGCACACGCAACCATTTTCCCCACTGCATTCCCCCAGTACTGAGGTCCCACAAGGCTGTCTGTCCATGTCACGCAGCATAGATACACTGGGAAGCAGCAAGAAACAGTGAAAAGAGCACTAAACGTGGAGCCACAGCCCTGGTTCCGCCCCCCTGTGAGCTGTGTGATGTCAGGAATCAGTTTCCCAGTTGGTAAAATGGGAGCCAGGAAAATGGGAAATTTCACCTCCCAGGACTATTGTGAGAATGAAGATTCAGGGAACAAAATGAGAAACAGGGAATAGGAGACCACTTTATAAACTTTAGAACATTGTGCATGTTGAGGAACTACTATGAGACCACCTGGTATGTGTAAGATGCCCCAGAAGAAAATTTGCTAAAGATAAACGTCCCAATAAAATCCTCCCAAGATCACAAGAAAACCTCTGGGAGGTCAATCAAAGACTTGATGCTGAAAGTGTGATCTGTGGTCTGGTAGCATCAGCACCGCCTGGGATCATGTTAAAAATGCCGAACTTGGGCCGGCCCGGTGGCACACTCGGTAGAGTGCGGCGCTTGGGAGTGCGGAGGCGCTCCCGCCGAGGGTTCGGATCCCATGTGGAGACTGGTCCGCTCACTGGTTGAGCACGGTGCGGGCACGACACCGAGGGTTGCAATCCCGTTACTGGTCACGAAAAAAGACAAAAAGGAAAAAAAAAAATGCCGAACTCAGATCCCAGCCCAGAATTGAATTTGAATGTGCTGGATCAGAATCTGCATTTTAACAAGATCCCTAGATGACCCAAATACACACTGAGGCCTAGGAGTCACTGGCCTCGTTTGGGGACAGGGCCTGCCTCTTTCCCTCACTGACCCTTTGGATTCTGGGGCAGCTCAGCTGCCTCCACCTTAGATTGGGGGCTCTAGTCCCAATCTGCTCCAGGGAAGGACTGATCCCACCCCCCAAGTGACAGCGCTGAATAACCTCTCCTCCTACTTCTCCAACAAGGCCGTGTATTCTCATTGCTGAGCTGGAAAATTATAACTATGTTCATCATAATGATTGTGAAGAAATAAGAGATGGTAGAATCATGCTCAGAAAAGTATGATAATACATTTCTGAAGTTTACCATCTGAAATGGTTAAAATTAACAACAACAATAATGTCCCATTGCTTAATTTATTTGAACTGCAGCAATCCGGAAAAGTCGTCAGTGCAGAATGACTCACTCCCTGATGGTTCTGAATAAGATTCTAAAATCACCACCCATGGTTTTCCTGCACTTTGAAGTGACAGAACAAATGACAGCAGAGATGGGCACTGTCCCTCGAGTCCAGAGTGGATGGTACACAAACATCTCACAACAATAACATCCTCATCTAAAAACAACCTGAAATAGGATGTTATTCCTGTGACTTGCTTGTGCATTTTAGTTAGTAAGCATTTGTACACCTGTGGGCAGAGACCTAAGACCAGGATGGTTTGGGGGGGTTTTGCACAGTCAATTAATAAACTTGTTGATGTCTCCTCCATGCCAGGCCGTGTTATATGGACAGGAAGGTGAATCCAACTCTCAGAGAAAAACCCTCATAGAGCAAAAATTGGGACAACATGCAAAAATACACATAAAGGAGAATAGAGGAGGTGGCTAAGGGGGAAAGAGTCTAGGAAAGTATCCCAGGAGGTGACCTTGGAAATGAAGGGTGAGAAGGGGATCTGGTCAACAATCAGAGGTAAGCGCACTGCATGAAGAGGGAACAGCCTGTGCAAAGCCCAGACGGGGGAAGGGCTTGTCCGGTTCTTCTTCCAGCAGGATAACAATCTAATGCTATGACAGAAATATTCAAGACAAGAAGCCCTTTGGGTCATGTAGCAAACTATGGATAACTCCATAGATCCTGACAATGCTTTGTGGGCATCTGGGACTGTGACAGCCTCTAGGTAACTGCTGTGACCTCACTGCTCCTTGGCCACCCACACCCAAGCCCAGTTTCCCACCCATTTTGCTTTTTGTTGTTTTTTAAAATTTATTATTATTATTTTTACATCCTAAGATGCTGTTGCAGAGCAATTGGGATGGAGGGGGAGAGGAGGAGGGGATAGGGTGGAAGGATGAGGAAGAGAGGAGGGGGGTATGATTGAGGCCTGTGGCACACCCCTCATTCAGGCAGGGGAGCCCATTGGGCTTCTGGTGTCAGCTCAGTCGTTGCTGGGCTGGATGTGGATGTCAGGAAGCGTGGAGGCCCTCAGCGCCCCCACCCCCAGCTTGGGAGCCTGGGTGTAGCAGATGTCCCCCCAAAACTCATTGAAGCTTGAATTGTGTTCCCCAAGTTTTATGTATTAGTTTTATGTATTTAACTGTGACTGTTAAGGGGGTGGGAAATCCTATTATGGTATTTGAAAGGTGGAACCTTGAAGAGGTGATTGGATTGTAGGACTGTGCAGTAGTGAATGGATTAATAACAGTGATCAGGGGCATGGTTCTGAGGGCTTTAAGAGAAGTCTGTCTTCCTCTCTCTCTGCTGCTTCCAACATCTCATAGAGTGAGACCCCTGGGTCACTGTCACCACTACCAGATGGACTTTGGAAGTCCCAGCCTCAGAAACTGTAAGCAATAAATCTTGTTTTTCTTTATAAATCACCCGGTTTCAGGTATTTTGTTATAAGCAATAGAAATGGACTAATACACCAGGCCACCCCACTTTTGGATGCTGTGCCTGTTTTATTCTTCCACACATCTGCCAATATAGTAAATGTCTACTAATCTTCCAGCCTCAGCTCTGGGGCTGCCTATTTTGAGTCCTCCACCCCACTTAAAAAACTGACACCTTCTTTCCTCAGCATGGATGGGATGCCATGAACAGGTAGTAACAAGCAGAGAGAGTGAGTTAGAAGGAAAAGAGTTGGTGGTGGCTTGGGACAACTTGAGGCTGAAGTATTTTTAGGAAATCCAGCTGGGGATGTCCTAAGGCATCCCTGGGCTTTGGCTCAAGGAAGTGATAGTGATTGTATATATATTTTTGAGAATCATCAGAAAACTGAAGCAAATGCATCCACCCATCTACCTGCTTCTGTCCTTGTATACCTTCTTCCTCTTCTGTCATAATGGATGAACTCAGCACCTCTCCTAGATACCATCCCCTCCTGAGGATGGAGGAGAGCAATTTTCCTCTCTCCTGCATCATAAACTTTCTCCTTTGCATTAGATCAATCCCATCAGGAATCCCAATTCCTTACATTAGGAAGAAAACGCCTCTTGATTCCACTTGCCCTTCCAGCAACTGCTCCATTTCTCTGCTCCTCTTTACAGTGACTCACTCAATTATCTGTACTCTGTGTCCATTTCTCTCCTCCCATTCTCCTATAGTTTTTGACTCAAAACTCCACCGAAACAGCTCTTCCCAAAGTCACCGATGACTTCCGTGTACCCAACTCCATGGGTCCTCATCTTATTTACACAGCAGCAAAACTCTTTCCTTACCTGTTTCCAAGACACCACAATCTCCAGTTTTACCTCCCATCCTCAGTCTCTTTTCTGGTTCTGCCTGTCTTCCTGACTCCTATGTACTGTACTGTCCCAGGGATCAGCCCTTGGACCTCTTTCCTCTTCTGCCTGTGTCTACTTGACTTTTCCACTTGATGTCTAATAGTCATCTTGAAGTTAATATATCTGAAACTGAGCCCTTGATATTCTCCCTCGAAAATTAGATCTTCCCAATCTTTCCCATCTTAGTTAATGGCCATTCTACTCTTCTAAGGTGCTCAAGACAAAAACCTTGGTGTTGAGAGTGATGTCAGCAAAATGGCAGAGTAGGCAGCTCCACAGAAACATCTAAGAACAAACAGAAACTGTCAGAACCAACATTGTCAGAACTCTGGAAAACAGCCAAAGGTTTACAGCAACAACCGAACACTGAATTAAAAAAAAAAAAAAGGCAACTTCAAAACTACAGGGTGGTTACCAGGGACTAGGGGAGGCGGGAATGGGAAGTTATTATTTTATGGGTATAGAGTTTCAGTTTGGGTTGATGAAAAAGTTCTGGAGATGGACAATGGTGATGGTTGCACAATAACATAAATGTACTTAATGTCACTGAACTGTGCACTTAAAAATAATTAAGATGGTAAATTTTATGTTACACATATTTTGACGAAATAAAAAATGAGACTGAAAAAAAAATTGTAGAAAATCTTTGTGGCATTTTTACTAGCCCTTGTCCCACTCCCTGGCTTGGCAGCAGTCTTGAAGATGTCAGTCCATGTTCCATGGTGGGACCCCAGTCTCTGGTTCTGGAAGCACAGCAGATTTCATTCACAAATTACTGTGTAGGTCTGTTCTAACCTATCTCAGGGCTATTTGACGGACTGATGCAAGGCACTCATCTCTGTATAACTTTAAGTCACAACTTACCCACGCCAGAAAAGTGGCAGACAGTACTTTAAAACATTGTAAAGATGACAAAAAACCTGCAGACACCTGAGGCCAGAACTTTTGGTTGAGACATATAACGGACCACCTAGGGTCTAGGAGGAAAACCCATGGAAAGAGTTTCTTTGGGAAAATAGGGTATTCAAAAACACTCCTGTGTAAGGGGGAATTTAGAAAGCCTCCTTTGAGAAGAGCTCAAATTTTCACCTCAGGTTGGTCCCCAGGCTCAGTGAAAGTCTGGGTAAGTGTTGAAGGAGGGCCAGAGAACAGACGCAATTTGCAAAGACTGGGAGAAGTGTTTTTGTTTGTTTAGCTCCTGGCATAGGAAATCTGTCAAAATGCTAGTAAAACAAAAGTCAAGGAACAGAGATGTTAGTGACCACAGACGAAAAGAATTCTATGAAAGAATAAAATTAGGAAAAGTCACTAGACAAATGGACTACTACAGCCGTCAAGAACCAACTAATGAACTGACCAAACGAAAAACCCCAGAAAAACTTAAGGGAGGGTTTAAAAGAAAATGATTTACATGATTTAAAAGGTGAATGCATAAAAAATAATTATGAATTTATGGCATATAATGTATAAAGATGTAATTTGGGGAACAAAAACATAAGAGGGGAGGACAAAGCTATAAGGAGGAGAGTTTTTGTATGCTCTTAAAGTGAACTTGAAATCAATTCAAACTGGATTGGTATAAGTTTAGGATGTTCAAAATAATCCCCATGGTATAGAAAGGAAATAACTTAACAATATACACAAAGGAAATAAGAAGGGAATCAAAACATTTCACTACAAAAAAATCAACTAAACACAAAAGAAAGCAATAATGGAGGATATGGGGGATAAAAAGGGTAAAAGACATATGGAAAACAAATACCAAATTGCAGAAGTCTTTCCTTATTAGTAATACATTAAATGTAAATGGATTGAACTCTCCAATCCAAAAGCAGAGACTGGCATAGTTGATTAAAACACCAAGATCCAATATGCTGTCCACAAAAGACTCACTTTAGATCCAAAGATACAAACAGATTGTAAGTGAAATGATGGAAAAAGATATTCCACACAAATGGTAACCAAAAGAGAGCTGGGATGGTTATACTAATATAAGACAAAATAAACTTTAAGTCAAAAACTGCTCAAGAGACAAAGAAGGACAATATGTACTGATAAAAGGGTCAATTCCTCAAGAGGACAACAATTACATATGCACTAAACAACAGAGCCCAAAATATATGAGGTAAATATTAATAGGATCAAGGGGAGAAACAGACAGTTCCACCATAATGGAGACTTGTGGAGACTTTAATGCACTATTTTCAATAAGGGATAGAACACCTAGGCAAAAGATCAACTAGGAAATAGAAGATTCAAATAACACTATAAATCAACTAGGCCTAAAAAACATATACAAAACACTCCACCCTACAATAATTGAATAACATTCTTCTGAAATGCACATGGAACATTCTCTAGATAGACTATATGTTAGGCCACAAAACAAGACTCAGTAAATTTGAAAAGACTGAGATCATACAAGGTATCTTCTCTGACCACAGTGGAAAGAAGACAGAAATCAATAACAGAAGGAAAACTGGAAAATTCACAAACATGTGGAAATTAAACAACACACTCTTGAACAACCAATGGGTCACAGAAGAAATCACAAGGAAACTAGAAAATATCTTAAGATGAATGAAAAAAACACAACATACCAAAGTTTATGGAATGAAGCAAAAGCAGTGCTCAAAGGGATACTTATAGCTATAAATGCCTACATTAAAAAAGAAGAAACTGGCCAGTCCCCCCCAAAATAAAATAAAAATAAAAAAAGAATATCTCAAATCAAAATAAAACTTTACACCTTGAGCTAAAAAAGAAGAAAACTTAAACGCAAAGCTAGCAAAAGGAAAGAAATAATAAAGAATAGAGTGGAGATAAATAAAATACAGAATAGAAAACAATAGAATCAATGAAACCAAAAGTCATTTCTCTGAAAAGATCAACAAAATTGACAGCCATTTAGCTAGACTGACAAACAAAAAAAAGACACAAATAACTACAATCAGAAATGAAAGTAGGGACATTACTACCAACCTTACAGAAATAAAAAGGGTTATAAGAATACTATGAACAATTGTACACCAACAAATTAGATTACATAGATGAAATGGACAAATTCCTAGAAACACATCAATAATCTACTGACTCAAGAAGAAATAGACCTATAAGAAGTAAAGATATTAAATCAGTAATCAAAAACCTTTCAACAAAGAAACGTCCAGGACCAGATGGCTTCATTGGCGAGTTCTACCAAACATTTAAAGAATTAACACCAATCCTCAAACTGTTCCAGAAAATAAGAGAAGACGGAATACTTTCTACCTCTTTCTATGGGGCCAATATACCCTGATTCCAAAGCCAGATAAAGAAATCACAAGAAAAGAAAGTTACAGACAAATATCCCTTATAAATATAGATGCAAAAATCCTCAACAAAATACTAACAAAGCGAATCCAACAGCATATTAAAAAGATTATACACCACCATCAAGTGGGATTTATCCCAGGAATCCAAAGGTGGTTCAACATAAGAAAATCAATGTAATACAGGTGGTTAGAACAAATGTGGAAACTCACATGATATCTCAATTGATACAAAAAAGGCATTTGACAAAATCCAACACTCTTTCATGATGGAAACACAGAAAACTAGGAATAGCTTCCAGTTCTGTCTCTCCTCTTACATCCTACCACCCCTCCCTTCTCACTCACTCTAATCCTGTCTCATTATTCTCCTTCCTGTTCTTTGAACATACCAGGAACATACCTCAGGGCCTCTGCAGTTGCTGTTGCCTCCACCTAGAACACTCTTCCCGAAGATATTGGCCTGGTTAGCTCTCTCACTCCTTTCAGATTTTTTCAAGTCACCTCAAAGAGGCCTTCCCTGCCTACCCTATCTAAATTTTCATATTCACATGCCTTGGAATTTCACGTTCCCCTTCTTTGCTATATTTTTTTTGTTTTTTCTTGTTATCATTAAGATACTAGCCCTTGCCCCACTTGCCTTTTTTATTTGTATTTATTTCCTGTTTAGAAATGTAAGCTACATAGGGCAGGTACTTTTTACTATTTTGTTCACTGTTCTATCACTAGTGGCTAGAACAATGCCTGAGACACAAGTTCTCAATAAATATATATTCAATGACTTGATTAATCAACCTACATATAGGCAGAAATCAAAGCTATAGCATAGATGAAAGCCTCACAAAGACTGCAGAGAGAGAAGGGATGTGGGTTAAGAACAGACCCTGGTGAATACCACCGCACATGAAAATAGCAGTTGATCCCATGGAGGACTAAATAGGAATGCTATTGAGTTGAATATGAGAGTAAATCTCATTATTAATGATTTCACTAAACTCTTTTCTAACAAACTAGAATATTGAGCCTGACATTCAATTCAATGACACAAAAGAAAAAGAACTGAGAAAGCTCAGCACCTATCACATAAGACTGAAAGAATTTTTTAGGATGACTCTCTGGAATATTACATTTCAAGGACTCTCTAAGAAGGATATCGTGGAGGATCGCAAAGGAATCCTCATACTGTGTGATGGTGCACACCTGGAATTTCTATCAGGTTATTATATAAGGAATTTGATAACTTAAAAACTAAAACGTGAATCCTAACTCACAGAGAGGATCCTTATGCACTGCAAATAATTTGCAGTAGGTACAACGATAAGTGCAAAGCAAGCATGTGTTTCCTCCCCAAATGCTAGAGGAACCCAGCATTGGGGTGGGATGAGTCCTCAGTGAAGAGATCTAGGCAGTCTTGACGGAGTGTGTGGAATTCAAGCTTGACTGTGAGGAATGAGTGAGACTGCCAAATGCAGAGTATAAAGTGCATATGCAGTAGGGGAGGTAGGCAGTAGGTAGGGGCTATGAAATGGGATATGAATCTAGAAATGTAGGTTTAGGCTTTGGCTAAGAGCCTTAAATGCCAGATTCATACTACTGTATTAGGAAACCACTAAAGATTTTTGAGAAAAGGATATAAGCATGATGACACTGGCAACAAAAAAGAAACGTCAAATACATTTTTCTGTTCTAATGAACCAACATGACTCCAAACATTTTGTAAATTAATTCATTTTGCCAGCTCCAGTGGCTTAAAACTTTTCAATGACTTCTCGTTGTTCTTAGAATAAAGACACACACCTTTATCACAACCTGTAAGATTCATACATAGCTCGATCTCCACTGTCTGCTCCCACCACGCTGCCCTTGCTGTCCCTGCTGTAGCCACACTGACCTTGTCTAAGCTCCCCTCCCACTATACCTCTCCTACCACAGGGCCTTTGCATCTGTTGTCCCATCTGCCTGGAAAGCTTTCCCCACTCCTCTTTGCCTAGTTAAATCATAATTACTCCTCTTTTTTCAGACCACAGCTCAAGCATTCCTTCCTGAGCTAAACTCCCACTAACCTCTCCACTTATATGCTATCACATACTATGTATTTCTCCATTTCAGCTCTTACTACTTAATTAGTTGTAATTCTTTGATTAACATGTCTCCTTTACTAGGCTGAAAGCTCATTTAGAATATTTTCCTCCCTAGCTGACAACTGCATACCCAGTGTCTGCACATAAAAAGTACCCAGTAACTATTTGTGGCAAGGAAAAGAAAAAAAAGTCATTTGGATGCCCATATTGGCCAGCAGCACCTCTCCTACCCTCCACCACCCATCGCCCCCCTGCCAAAAAAAAAGAAAGAAGGGCCGGCCCGGTGGTGCACTGGATAAGTGCGCCGCTTGGGAAGCGCGGCGGCGCTCCCGCCCGAGGGTTCGGATCCCGCATACAGACCGGTTCCCGCTCACTGGCTGAGCGAGGCGCGGGAGCAGCACCGAGGGTTGCGATCCCGTTGCCGGTCCCCGGTCCGGTACGGGGGCAACACTGAGGGTTGCGATCCGTTGCCGGACACGGAAAAAAGATAAAAGACAAAAAAAAAAAAAAAGAAAGAAAGAAAAGTCAGTACACTATCAGTCTTTTTTAAGGAATCAGATAATGTAGTTCTATAACTCATTCCATCCTCTACTGTCTTAAGCCTTTTAGAGCTTGTCCAAGATCACATGGCTTGTCAGGATTCAAACCCAGGCTTGTATAAAAAAATAAAAATAATTTTTAAAAATGCAAGTATGTTTTCAGTTATAGTCTGCGTGAGCGTGGAAGAGGGAAGAAGGCCAAACAAGCCTTCTCACAAGTACAAGTGTGTTTCAATTCTTTTTCAGTATATAGGTCATCAAGTCTCACTTACTTAAAAGCTTATAAACCTGCAAGCAAAGGCAGCAGATTGTTTTTCACTATCCTTTCTGGGAAAGGTCTTGCTTATATGGTGTTTTTTCACTCCACTTCCTCTTCTTATATGGGATTTGTGACACATAATTGAACTCAGAAAAACAAACCTGAATTGAGCACCTCTATGCGAAGGCACCTAAGGCTGATGAACAGACATGTTATAGTCCAACACCAAGTTCCTCTGTCCTTACAATGGCCAGTCCTGTTTGGTGGTTCAAACACTCCCTTCTAGATAAAGTAGTAACTCATGGCTCAGCATGCCATTAGCATTTCTTCTGTGAGTTTGGGTACATCATTTAACTTCTCTGAGCCCTCAGCTATTTATAGAGTGGGAGTTATGTAACTACTGGACTCAAAAAATACTCAGCACCTAACTCTGAAACTCAAAAAATACTCAGCACCTAACTCTGTGCCTGGCATTTTTACATACACAATTTCAACTAGTTTTGACGATAATCCCATGAGGTTAGAAGTGCTCACTTTGAGGGGCCGGCCTGTGGCTCGCTTGGGAGAGTGTGCTGCTGATAACACCAAGGCTATGGGTTCGGATCCCTATGTAGGGATGACTGGTTAGCTCACTTGGGAGAGCGTGGTGCTGACACCACCAAGTCAAGGGTTAAGATCCCTTTACCAGTCATCATTTTTTTTTTTTTTTAAAAAGAAATACTCACTTTGTATTATGGGGAAACTAAAGCAAGTATAGTTTTCAACTACAAAACTATACAGTTTTAAGAATGTTAAGCAATTTGTTACATTAGAGAGGAAGAACTAGAACCTAAGCTAAGATTTTAAGAGTGATAAATTAATTAGCAAAGAGCAGATTATTTATCTACTAAGAGCAGTAATACTTTCTATACTTCAAAAATTCTCAATTTAAATCTGAAAAAAGAAAATAATTGAAAATGGACAAAGGGCCTGAATTGATATGTCTCCAAAGAAATATGAATGGCCAATATGCACATGAAATGATGCTCATCATTAGCCATTAGGAAAATGTAAATCTGAACCCCAGTGAGATATTGCTTTACACTTCACACACTAGGATGTCTATAATCAAAACGACAATAGCAAATGTTGCCAAGGATTTAGAGAAATTGGAACCCTTATATACTGCTGGTGGGAATGTAAAACACGCAGGTGCTGTGGAAAATATTATGGCAGTTCCTCAAAAGACTAAACATAGTTACTGTATGACCCAGCAATTCCATTCTTAGGTGTATACTCATGAGAACTGAAAATACATGTAAAACAAGTACATGAATGTTCACAGCAGCATTATTCATAATAGGAAAAAGGGGAAACAAAGTAAATGTCCACCATTTGATGAATAAACAGAATGTGATATACCTATGTGATGGAATGAACATAAAAAGGAATGTGGTACTGACGCATGTTACAACACGGATGAACCTTGAAAATATTTTGCTAAGTGAAAGAAGTCAGTCACAAAAGACCACATATTGTACAATTCCATTTATATAAAATGTCCAGAATAGGCAAATCCATAGAGGTCGCCTAGGGCTGGGTAGTGGTGATTTCAGGGGTACAAGGTTTCTTTCTGGGTTAGTGAAAATGTCCTAAAATTGATTGTGGTAATGGGTTGCCCAGCTCTATGAATATACTAAAAAGCACTGAAATATACATTTTAAATGGGTAAATTGTATGGCATGTGAATACCTCAATAAAGCTGTTTTTTAATTTTTTGTGTGTTGTTTACCAGTATGGGTATCGCAACCTTTGGCTCGGTGTCGTCCATCCCTATGTAGGATCCAAACCGTGGCCTCGGGGCTACCAGAGCAGCACTCTCCTGAGTGAGCCACAGGGCCAGCCCAAAGACATTAAAAAAAAAAAGTTCTCTAAGTTTGCCATAAACTGCACCTGCAGTACTAGGCACTTACTAAAGTTTACTTTCAACCAAATGGATTTTTCTTATCACTGCCTAACAGTTGTTAGGGTTCTGATATTTCTGTTGCACTTGCATTGTAATCTCTGAATATGCTTCACAGAGACGACTTACAACAACTTTTAATTTTAGGACCTAAAAATGAAATACTAACAGATATAATACTAAGAATTCAGTAAAAGGATGTCTGAAGATCTATATATTGCATCAACATCTATCCACTTAACCAAGAAACCTAAGAATCATTCCTGTGTTCTCCTTCCTTCATGCCTTGTATCCACTTCATCAGCAGGAAACTCTGTTTATAAACTCCATACGGGTAGGATTTTCTGTCTGTGCACAATGGTATCCCCAGTGCTTAGAATACTACCTGGCACACAGAAGATGCTTAATTAACATTTGTTGAATAAATGAATGAATTTATGCTCTAATTGGAATTAGCACCTTTAAGAGAAAAGAAAATTAAATTTCTCACTTGATAATTTGTTAATATATTTTTTTGAAACAAAAACAAAAACATAGACAATGGCAGTTTCATTTGCCATTCTAATTGTTGAAACATATTAAGGCTAAATTCTTAAAGGGACACAGGTATGCTATACTGCCAGAATATGCAGAACATAACTTTATTCAAGTTAGCTCTTATTACCTGACCCATGAATATTTAAAAGATACTTCGTTTTATAAAAACTTACGGCTGTCAGTAACAGATTGACCATAACACAGGGCTTAGCCTGGAATACATGGAGAGGCTTAGGGGCCCATGAACCCCTAAAATTATATGCAAAGTCTAACATGTATATTGGCATGTATATCTTTTTGGTGAGAGAGTTCATAGTTTAATCAAATTTTCAAAGTAGTCTATGACCGAAGAGAGGTTAAAAAATTACTTAACTAGAAACAAAGTCACCAAGCTTTTTAAAACATGAATTTGTACAATAAAATAATATCCAATAGCTCCATCTACGGGTAAGTCTTTATCACTAGTAGAAATATTGACAACCACCAGAGATCAGTGTTATCTTATGAATGCTTGTGTTTAAATCTTTAATGTCACTCTAGAGGGAATTTATTAATTATAGTATCACAGCATTTTTTTCCAGATGTAGATGCAAAAATTAGGAGCCTTGATGAATTCTACTTACAGTACTTCAGCACCAAAAAATTGGGCAGTTATGCTGATATATGTATGTACAGTTCAACATGTGTCAGTCTTAAAATGCTTGTTTATAGTGAAATCTATATAAAACCGTTAAAAATTTTTCTATTTACATTTTTTAAAAGTGAAAAGTATAGTTTCCTTTGCCACAACTTGCCAAAACTGATTCTTACCCTCCCACCCTCTTACCCTCACTCCACTTGTGACAGCGATCACAAGACGAAAACATATTGTTTAAACAAACTGTGTCCTAAAAAGGTAGAATGCTTTAAAAATGTTACATTTAGAACTGTAAATGAACTTTTTTGTACATTTCAAAGTGGCTTAAACAAAAGTATGTAAAAGTTATTTTCAAAGTCTCAGTCCAACATGAATGTGCAATTTCAATGCTAAGAAAGCATCATATGAAAGAATAATTTGTTTTCCTTAACATAACTGAATACTTCCTTTGGGCCAGAAAATGTTTCTTTTCCTCTGCTTCACAATGAAATATTTTCTAGTAAGTTTTCTTAAAGCGGGGGGTGGGGGGTGGGGGGGGGGGACAGGGAGGGGGAAAGAGTAGGCAATCCTGGTTTACAAGAAAATCTGTAAGAAGGAATATGGCCTGCTTTGAAATGTTAACGCTTAAATAAATAGAAGGCAAGTATGCTGCCCAGAGCACAAAGGAACAACACCACAATAAATTAGCAAACAACTGCTGAGAATGTACAAGCCACCCCAAAAGCACTTCCCACTGGTTAGGGATCCGACTCCTACCATCCAGCAAGGATTCTTTAATGCGAGTATTTTTCTAGATATTTATAAACTAATTATGAACTGAGCAAATGTAAAATGTTAACCAATTCAACACTTCTGAGGATTTGCAAAAACATACAAGATTTTTAAAAAACTGTTCCTGACACATCATTTCAAAATACAAACTATTCACATTCTCCTTTTTAGACGGTACTTTGCTCAGTAGAAACCAGCTGAGGAACATTCACAGGAAAATTCTCTTTCTACTGCAAGACAAAACTTTTCCATCAGCTATGGTCCAACAGAGAAAGAATATCAGGTCTTATAAGAAGTCATTGTAGATGGGCATCTACTTCTTTTTCCTTTTTTTTTTAAAAGTACGTTCCCCTGTGAGTTTTAACCTGTTTTAAAATGCTGCTCCTGCAGCAATATCTTGTTGAAACACTGCTGTTTCAGGGTCTACAGCCTAAGTATGGGCAAAGTGCTCTTTTTAGACATCAAAATACAAGGTTTTCCCTGGACACTTGGTAACCAATCAGGTTTTAAAGTGCACTACTGTGTCCAAAACATTAGGACCGTTCAGCAGAACTTTGAGAGGGGCTCAGCTCAGTTCCGTCCTCCGTGCTGCTGTCTACGTCCTGCTCCATTGCTGTCTCATCATCATCCAGCTGCTGACTGGTGAAGTTGTTTAGCTCAAGAAGCCCACTGGGCTCCACTACCACATTGGAGCCAGAGTGACACGGAATAGCATACTGGGGAATGGCCTGGAAAAGAAGACACAGGAGAGAATCTTTATGGTAAGAAAAAGTAACAGAAGGATTTCCCCAACAATACTAAGGAAGGAAAAAAGAAAACTGACATTTATTGGACAAGTAATAGATGCCAGGCACTGTGCTAGGTACTTTCAAAAATGATATTCTACGAAATCCCTGTAACAACACTATAAAGAAATTATTATTCACATTTTACAAATGAGGAAACTGAGTGGGTAAGTGACTTAATCAAGGTCACACAGTTGGTCACAGTTACTGCCAGGATTCAAATCCAAGTCTTGCACAACTCAAAGTGATCTTTCCACTCCTTTACGGTGTCTCTTCTAACAACAGAGGCTGAATGAAGTCTGCGCCTAATTCAAGAGACAGACTGAAGAATACTTCCATTTGATTACTAAGCAAATCTAAATGTAAATGTAGTCAAATTTTGTTCTTTATTATCTGCAAGATGAATGATTAATTTGCTGATACCATAATATGAGGGAACTGCAAAAAGATCATGGAAAGATTCATATTATCTTTTAATTCTATTTGTCCACGAAACTTCTGAAATACCCCCACATATTTCAAGCCTCTCTGGTGGTTCAAAGGGGAAGTTAATAAAAGTCTTTACTGAAAATGAGAGTAGTGAAAGCATTCAAGTACAAGGGAGGCCAAAACTTGCCTTTTAAACAATAAGAGAACCAGTAGATGAACACTTGCTGTGGACCTCTGAATAAGTAAATATTATAGGCATATTGTCTTGTCAGATTGTTTTTTCCTCATCTTTATTAGACATCTTTTTAAAAGTGTATCAGTTCATGTCATCAACATGCTTAAAACTCTACACTTGTTTTCTATTGTACTTGCTATACATCCACCTCCCTACCACAGCTCCAGCCTCATGCCAAACTCACTTGTACCTGAGAGCTTTTGCACTAGAGTTCTTCCCTTTTCTTGGAAAACTTTTCCTCTAAATCTTTGCATGGCTGGTTCTATCCTGTCACCTGCATCTTAGCTCACATGCTTAGGAGTCAAAGGCTTAGAGAAGTCTTCCTTCCATGACCACCAAACCAAAAAGTAATAGGTTGGTCCCACCCCCCACATCAATAACATTCTGTTACATTTTCTTCATTGCATTATAATCTGTTTGTTAAATTGTTTCTCACTCTTAGAATGTAAGCTCCATGACAGCATAAGCAGTACAGATCTTGACCACCTTTATTCATTGCCAGATGCCCAGAGCTTTGAACAGGGCCTGGCACATATTAGATGTTCAATAAACATTTGATAAATGAATAATACATTTCTAACACTAAAAATCCCAGAGCAAAGTCAATTATCGGCACTTTGCAAATATACCTGACCAAAATAACCTTTTACTGGGTGAAGCTGTAAATTTAGTTTTAACACTATCAAGAAAATAATGCAAAATGCCTAGGCACTGATTCTAGGTGGCAGAGTTTTATTTGTTTGTCTCCCTCCCCTCCCCTTCCATACCGTGGATCATTGTGAAAAATTATTACATGGGGTCAGGAGACCTGGAATTTAGTTCAGCTCTGGCTCTGACTTGCTGTGAGCCTCTAAGTAAGTCACTCCACTTCTCTGAGCCCTAGATCAATCTTTTGTAAAACAAGATAGAGGAGATATGCTCTAAAGATCCTTGCAGTTCTAAAAGTCTATGAATTCCAATATATAGACTCCCACATGATAGAAGATATATCTATGTTTTTTACTTCCCTATCCTCAGCACTCAGCACAGTGCCTGGAACACAGTGGTTAAATAATACATGTGGAATGAATGAATGAATGAATGAATGAATGAATGAATGAATGAATGAATGAATGAATGAATGAATGAATGAATGAATGAATGAATGAATGAATGAATGAATGAATGAATGAATGAATGAATGAATGAATGAATGAATGAATGAATGAATGAATGAATGAATGAATGAATGAATGAATGAATGAATGAATGAATGAATGAATGAATGAATGAATGAATGAATGAATGAATGAATGAATGAATGAATGAATGAATGAATGAATGAAAGAAAGAAAGAAAGAAAGAAAGAAAGAAAGAAAGAAAGAAAGAAAGAAATACAAATTGTCTGTCTATAAAGAACAATGTTTCCATTCAAAATATTTAATATCAAACATGTTCAATTTTTACAGAGCATTCTTTAAGGAATCAAAGCACTTCGCAGACTTCCTTCACTCATCCCCATATGTATTTTACTGAATCAGTAAAATCAATACTTCACGTCAAGCTAAGCATAACTAATAAAAACTGAAAATGTCCTAACAAAATAGTAATGATGACTATAATAACAGCAACTATCTTTATTGATGTATTTGCTCTACATCAGACATTTGACCAGGTGCTCTACATACATTTTCTCACTGAATCCTCAAAACAACTCTGTGAGTTAGATACTATTGTTTCCATTTCATAGGTAAAGAAACTGAGGTACAGAGGTTAACTCAGTTGCTCAGTGCTGTTACATAATGAGTACAGGTGAAAATCAAATCTAGGGATCTCTGGCTTTAAAAGCTTGGTTCTTAATCACTCTGCTGCCCTGCCCTCTGACACAGCATACCTAGCACATAGGAATGCAAAAAGTTAGATGAGAATTCTGTAGAGAACCTACTCATTAGCCATCATCCTTGCTATATGAAGCAAATTACATTTTCACTCCTGTTCATGAAGTACAGAAAAGTAACTTCTAAATAAGCTATCCAAAATTATTTTCAATTTAGTGAATATACCGATCTAAACCCCCCACAGTCACAGTAAATTTTAGTAAAAATAGTAATAGTTATTATCTGTTGAACAATCACTATGAGTCAGGTACTATGTTAGGTGATTAATTTTGTGTAATCCTTACATCAATCCTGTAAAGTAGGCATTACTTATTCCTATTTACTGATGAGGAAACTAAGGAAGAGTGAGGTTAAGTAGCTTTGCCCAAGTCATAGTGAATGGCAAAGTCAGGAAACCATTCCTTCTCCACCATACCCTAACTCTTCAGGGGAAAAATTTTAAAATTGCAACAAATTCTTTTGTCAAGGATAATTTAATTCACATATATTTGGTTTTACAAAGGGGAACAAATTATTTGAATAATTCGATGGCCACTTCTACCCACATTTAAGCATTTCCCCCATACTTAATTATATCTTAATTGGTTTAATACTGGTCAATTTGCATTCTCTCATAACTTGGTATCATGGCAAATGGAAAGTTTACTACAAGAAATTCCAAGTCATACAACAGTGAATCTATGGCAAATACTAGACTATCCACATTTCAAGAAATCCAAATTCTCAATTAACTAAAATGTGCTGCTCTGATACCTTCAAAGCTATGCATTAGTTTAGCAAAAAAATTTACAAATGTCAAGAAAACAACCTGATAGGAGAAAGGGAAATGAAACACAACTTCTAAGGGCTAGCTTGGACTCAGTAATTCTTTAGTCTTGATCTATTATGCATGATGACAGATGACTTTTAGAATGAAGGGAATGTGAGGCATAGAAAGATCTACTGTCAACAAGTAATTCCATTATGTTAACTAGTCTGTACTTACCAAGGAATGACAGTACCATAATAAGATTTTTAAAACAATAATTGAAATAAAAAGCAAAGTTTACAGTTAATCCCAAATTAGATATAAAATTAAATTATTTAGAAATAGCCCCTTAGAACACGTTTCTTCAGATATTCCAGTTAATTGAGGTTTCATTGTCCTAAAAACCAATTTGGATCAAGAACAAGAACAGTTTTTCCAAAGAAAGGGTCCCTAAAATTAACTTGAAATAGAAGTGCAATCCAGTTACATTCCAAGATTTTTTAAGCAAAGATTGGAGAGCCCAAAATTTGAACCCAGGAGACTGCTTATCTTCCCGATTGACTTGCTGAGTTAACATGCTGGCAAGTATGGCTTGCATCTTCTAAAATCAAGGTGATACATGGGCTCGGGCTCTTTATTGCCTGTATAATGCGCTGAGGGCCAATATACATCAATTTCCTATGATTCTCTTCCAGAAAATAAATACATTTATTTTTATATATTTCTAATAGGTATTAAACCAAATTTGTCCAACACCATCTTAAAGATAATCTCTATGTCTTCTTGCCATCTTGGCTTGACTCTTAGCCTGTAACATCCCAAAACACACCAAACCCACAAACCCCATGGTGCCCAAGATTTCTTATTTTCCTTCCAATTCTTACCTGGATGATAATTTCTGCTGGGCTCTCTTCGACTTTCTTTTGGCCTACATTCTGAATACGCATGAACTGGCCTGCCGTAGGCACTCCTGGTGCATCGATTTTCCTTGTCGTTAGGGGAGGGCCAACAGCAGATGGACTTGAACAGGACTCTCTACATTTCTGTTGCTGGGGAGTGGAATTCGTCATCCCTGCCACCACCATGTGAGTGGAAGGTAATGATCCTGCATCACCAGTGAGCATACTAGTGGCAAGAGCCTTCTTTGGGGGATCCACTACCATATGCTCTACATTTGTATCAATCTGAGCTTCCATCAAAGACATTTTCAAAATGTCTGATACTGCTGTCTTCTCAGAGGCCTGAATGGGAGATATGCTTGTAACTGGTGATGTCAGCTTAGGCACAGAACTGCCACCAGTTATCTTTGTAACTGTGGGAGGCTGGCGCCCCTCAAAAGTTATCTTTGTAACAGTGGATCCTTGGGTTATAATTGGCTGCTCCACCTGAAAATAAATTGGGGTTGTGTGTGTTACAGCTACATCTCTTTGAGAAAACCTAATCAAACACCCAAGACAATATGGCAAAAGAAACATTCGTGCTGTATATTAGGAAGACATTTTGAAGCTCGGTGTTTTAATAAGAGGGCTGGATGGGAAGGATCTGGTTACTTTTAAGGAATCTAAGGAAAGAGGAGGGGTTGAAAGAACCTTTGTTCAGCCAGACAAATTTTATAGCAATAAAGGAAAAAAAGTCACTGCAGCCTAGTTTTCCTTTGGGATTTACATCACTAAACAGTACACTTTTAACCTGGCTCAAATTGTTTCATATAATCTTCAGTTTTTTAAAATTAAAGAAAGGGTTTTTTTCCAATCTTTTGCTTCAAAATACATTTATAAAAATGTATTTTATATATATATATTTATAATATACATATGCACATATATCACTCCATAGCCACTGATTTCTTTCCGTTTTTTGCTAATTTCTTTCTGTTATCCAGATAATTCCTCTGCAATTTAGAAGAATAAATCTACTAACTAAATGGCGATGACGTAAATTACAAAGGAAGATGTTCAATAATGTTCCTTAAAAGACTGCAGTTTACTTAGCATTATTGCCACAGAAATAAGAGTTTATAGGCATGGAAATAAATATTTTATATCTAAAAAATAAAAATAATTTAGGAATATCATTTCTATGTACCGCTGGTCAATGCTGAAGTGATTTCATTAAAAACTGCCTGGAAAATCAAGTTTTGAGTGCTATGCTTTTTAAAATTTCCTATATTAACATGTGAATTTCTTCCCTAATGTCAACCTTCTGATGGGGCAAAGTAATACCAGTGTAATGAGGTTTTTTGGTTTCCTCTTGCCAGGAGAAAGCACTGCTATCGTGATAGGGTTGTGATGTTCTCATTTTTTTCCTTCAACAGAGAAGTTTAACTTTGCATGCTATCAATATTCTGTTACCTGGCTTGCCGGCTGTTTCTCTGACGAGGCTGGGAGCGACATTTGGCTCTGGGGGGTTTGGGGTTGCACGTAGATTTTTGGTTGGTTCGGAGCCTGCTGCAGTTTAGGGAGCTGCTGCGTGGTTTTCACTGCAAGCACCTGTACTACAGTTTGTGGGGGCTGTGCCATTAAGGTAGGAAGCTGCCTGTCTTTGGCCACCATGGGATGCTGTGTGTGCTGTACATCTGGCTTAGGCTGTGCTTGTTCTTGCTGGAGAGGGGTGAGTTTTTGATGCCTGATGGAAAGCTGGGGCATTTGCGGGAGTTTGTGCTGGAGCTGGTCTGCCTGTAGGTGGATGGTCTGCTTCTGTTTAGTCTGGAAGCACTGCAGAGTTTTCACTTGCAGCTGAGGCTGTTCCAGCTGGGGCTGGCTAAGTTTCTGCTGCTTAGCTGACTGTGACTGAGTCAGAGCAGATCGGTAAAACAGACCTGTCTGAGGGTCTAAAGTGTCCATCTCTTCAACCTCGCCCTCCTCAGTTCCAAGTTCCTCGCTGTGTTTGGTAAAAGCAGTGTGACTGCTTAATGCCTAGTAAAAAAGGCACAAAGTAAGAATGAAATAAGAAAAACACCTACATTGCTACATTTTCCTCAAACTGGAGCAGACTTGGTTATGAGATTCATTCTAAAAAGACCAAGAAACCTCAATGGGGCTTCATATCAAAACTCTTATAATTTCAACTCTCAGACATTAAGTACTTCAAAAACTGGTCTACTCAGTACTATAGGAAAAGTCCTAAAGGGCCCAGAACTCACTGATTAGAGGAATAAGGTGGCTCTACAAGCACAGCCCAACAAAGCAAATAATAATAATAATAATAATTCCCTGGCTCAGGAAACAGCTCTCCAGTCTCCAGCCATTAGCGACATTAACCTGTCTAAAGAAAGAATGCAGCAACAAAGGAGTGAGGTGTCCAGACAAAAGCCAAAGCTCAGAAAGCTCACTTCAGCCATGTGCATGCCCAGTGCTGTCCAAAAGGTCAGGGATGTTGTCTGAGAGATGTGCCCATCCCAGTCTCTCCCTCTGCGGGCAGGGGTAGGGGTGGGGGGTGGAGATCTTCATCAGGCTTCACCAAGGTCTGTGTGAACAACCTCTTGACTAGCCCTCCTTGCCCCTTTGTTCAGATTCCAGATACCAGGCCATGGCTTCCCAGAGACCTGGCTGCTGGGATGGAAGGAGACTGGGGAGGAGACAAGAGCATTTCTGTCCATGGAAAGGGAGACTGCGTGGTGTCAGTTATAGTAGTGTCAGGAGGAGGCATCATCCTGAGTGACATGGTTGGGGCCAGCCTGTCTGACATCTCCAGGTGTCCTGAGAAAGGTCAATGTCAGGACCTTCCAAGTGAAGGTCAGACTCCAGGCTGAAACTTACTACCAAGGAAAAAACCTCTGGCCACCTGGCTTCCCTCAGTGACACAATAAGATCCACCCTATCCCCATCCTTCCTACTGCCTTGTCACTTGCTACACCTCACTTGAAACTTTAAAACTTTGAAATTAAATTGATACCCTCCTCCATATAATAACGACTTCATACATACAGGTTTTTAATTCAACATTTCTTCATTGCCTTTCAGGTGGTTTGCCTTCAACTGCTACCAGCTGAGTGATGATGCTTTATGTGACTATTAATGATAAGTTATGCTTAAATCTAATATTCATGATATAACTGTATAACAGAGGCAGTTCGCTTTGGGTTTAAATCCTGGCTTTGCCACCTGGGGCAAGTTATTTAACTTCTGTGAGCATGAGTTTCCTCACTTGTAAAAGAGGGACAATACACCCACCTTGCAGGATGATCCCAGTGAGAATCAAACAAGTTTGTACTTAAAGCATAGTATCTGACACAAAATCAACATATCAACATATTTTTCCTTTTCCTCATTATCCTTAATATCAGAGGTTTCTGTTTTATATTAGTTCATCATTCTCCTTACTGTTGAGTCTCTTCTTCCTTAATTGGTCACGTATAGTTTAAAAAGTCAAGTATTTATTTTCTTACTTATTCATAATGATCCCGTGAAGATTCATTATAAAAGCAAAAAACAAAACAAATAAAACAAACCTAGCAGCAAACAGCTAAATAAACCAAATGCTATTTCATTCAAAAATCTTTTTTACCTTGTGATAAATTTTTCCGTAACAATAAAATACACAGAAACAGTGACCAATTCTGATGTCATTAGATTCATCTAGACAGCCCTACCGTTTTGAAAGGCTAAGAGTTCACAGAATATTCAAGAATAGTTTCTTAATTATTTTCTGGTGTTAAAAGCCTCAATTCATTTCCTCTGCTCCTCACAGATGAAAGAATTATACAAACACTCTACGACTCAGTTATTTCTTCTCTTAAAATAGGAGATGAAACTGAACCTTATTTCAGGAATGAGGCAGTTAAAAAGATAGGAAGAAAAAGAAAAGATACAACCTGCTGCATAATGTGGGTGATTGCCCCAGGGGAAGATGCTGGGATGGACTTCACCACCACCGAAGTCTGTGTTGCAGTCTGTGACTGAGCTACATGTTGGAGCAGGGTCCGCTGGGGCTGGGAGGGTTGTTGGGGCTGGGAGCGATGGCTGACTGAAAATAGAGGAGGTGATGATATTTCTTCAGAAATCACCACAGCATCTATAACCAGTAGTCATTTAATACAAATGCCTGTGTGCTTGTATCACAGAGAGAAAGTGTGGTATTGTGAACTAGGAGGTAGAAGACCAGAGCCTGCCCGTCTATCAGCTGTGTGACTCTAAGGAAGTTTCTTATCTTCTCTGAGACTCTGTTTCCTCATCTGTAAAATGGGAATAACAGAGCTATAATAAGGAAGAGATGTTACGGAAAGTAAGGCAATACCAGTTCTTTATTCCCTTGGTCCCAGTTCCAAATGTAATACAAACATTAGAAACAGTCACTCCTTTATATAAAGTGACATTGTCTCACAGCCTACCAGTTCCTAAAAATGTAAGGGGGCAGGGTGATACTGCAGAAAGAGAATTGGACCAAAAGTCACACTTGGTTTCTCTCCCACTCTGCCACCAACCACTATGCAAATTTGAAGAGGTCATTTACCCTCTATTAACCTCTGAAACTTAGAGGTTTTGTTTTGTTTTTTTTAATGGAATAATAAAAACTTGCTGTTTTTACCTATAGGAGGACCAAACGATGTAATGGATTGAAAAATGGTCCTTAAGCTGTAAAGTACTAAACAAATACAAGATTGACAAAAGAATACAATAATCTGTTCTCAAATGTCAAATGTACTTCATCTGACACAAATAGGTAAGAATGCAGTGTAGGAAAAATCCCCATTTCTTATTCTCTTGCTACAAAGATCCCATGGAGTGACTAAAACTATCCATCTACATAGGTGCCAATTTATCATCTTTTACCAGCCTCAATTTCAACTTTTAAACACTAAACAGTATAAACATTTATCACTTCCAAATCTACAGAACTTTAAAAATGCTATAGTTCCTGGGAAACCAACCCTTTGAATCAGGAACAGATAGAATAAAACCAATCTGTAAATTAGCTAAGGATTCTGAAATTATAAAAACTCTCTTAATAATCCACAATTCTAATGTTCATATACCTTGATTTACAATTTCAAGTAGCACTGGTTCCATGCTTAGAAAAGTCATAGTGAGGTGTCCAAGAGTAAGATGATCACTACAGAAATCAATGTAAAAATGCCATTTACGTATTATAGGACAGAACTTTAAAACTATCCAGTGAAGTACAAATTAGCTTTATTTCTTTTTTAAGACACATTCTATCCATATCACAACGCAGTATTGCTATTGTTGCTATACATAAGCCTACAGATTACATGATATTATAGGCAGCATCACCAGTATTCTTTTATAAATGTACTGCAGTAACTTACTGTATTTCACAGTATGCTTTATATGTACATTTTAAATTATATGAATTAATAAAATCTTCCATATGTGCTCAACCAAACTGAAAAAAAAGAAGTCAGGATTTACATTACAACAGCCACTGAAATCATTTATAACATGATTGAGGAGGAGAAAAAACAAATTATAGTAATGTTAAAACTAAGCGAGCAAATTAATGAAGTTTTTTCAACGGAAGCATCATCAGAAATGAATGATATTTGAAAAATAAAAAATTTCTGATGAAATTATCAGATTATATGAAACATTTCTGCTGCCCATACTAATCTTCAAATTACATTAAGTTTTTAAATTAAGAAATGAAATGGATTTAATAGATCAACTAAAACTATTTAAAAGTAATCCTCCTTCAAGATACTATAAATTTCTTCAGTAATTCCTCAGAGTTCAGGAAAGTTAGAGAAAACTAACACCTGCTTCAGAATAATACAAGGGGCCAGGGCCAAGCAGCTGGCTTTGAAGTCAAAGAAAATGCTCAACATAGCTGTGGGTACGATGGGTGGAGACTGTGGAAGGAGGTCACAGAGTGAACAATTTCAAAAATAACAGAAGTAACCTTAACTGGGCCATATAAACCCCACAGAACAGGCCTTTACTTCTTTAAACAACTCTTTTTTCCCCCCAGTGTCAAATTTGCTCACTTCTCAGAAAGAATCCCACTATTCTGCAAAAGGAAAAATCTCTCTCCCTTTAACTAAGTGGAGCTTACCTTTCCTCTACCAGATCAGAGTAGAGCGCATCCATTTAAGTGGCTTCCCCCAAAACAATCATGTTTTACCTTCAGTGATACTACAAATGGATGCACACCACTTACCTAGAAGGGGAAAAGCAACCTCTGTCCCCTCATCAGTGTGTTCTGCAAAGGATAAGTAAGGGAAGAAATCATAGGTCTTTCATCTATTTACCATTTGATAATCTAGTAAACCCCTAGAGGTTAATACTGGGTTCCCCAACACACTGGCCTTTGCTTTAATTAGCTTTCTGCTAAATATCTCTAAAGAAAGATTCTAGATGGCTTTCCAAAATCTTAACAGGACTTTTCTCTTTTGGCAATTTTAACTCATTAGTCTTAACAATATCTCCTAAAATGATACCAAAGAATTCCTTTTCCTCCATGGTATTTACATCCTTCAAATATTTGTAACTTTACATTCTCCTTTAATCACTGCTTAAGAAAACTGTAAGTCATCTCTCCTAACCCCTTAATTATTCACATTACTACTCTCTGAACTATTTCAAATCTCAAGGTAATGAAGTGTCCAAAACAGAAAGCAGTATTCCAAGTGTGGTCTCACCAGAACATGAGAGAAAGAATCTATTATCATTCCTGCTTTACTTCTCCATACATGCCATCCAAAAATCTCATTAGTGTTTTGCTCCCAGGCCACATTTTAAACAAATACATAATCTGCTCTCCAACAGAACTCCTATGAATTTTCAGAGTTTTAAGGATTTCCAATTTTTTTTACATTAAAAAAAAAAGGTTGCATTTTATACCTTCTTTCTCCCTTAACCCACCTCCCCCAAAACTAAAAAATCCAGATGCACAATAAATACTTACATATAAGATATTTTATCCTCTCCCTACAACTGTTGCCCTATAGTCACAGCTGTTACTTTTGACTGACTTGCAATTTTATATTCCTTGAAAACTTTGAAACATCGTATTAATTTTTTTTCCCTAGACATTTAATACAGGGTAAATCCCAAGGATGATGTAAATTTGCTCTGAACACAAACAGATGGGAGCTACAAATATAAAGAATATATTCTCCCCCAAACAACCATCCCATGAAATCCAGAAAGGTAGCTCTCCTATTCTTAATACTACATTTTAAGAGGACACCTACCAGTAGTGATGTATTCAGCAACTAGTTCTGACTCTACCACAGCAATTGATGGGCTCTCAGGAGAATGTCTCTTTTCCTGGGTCATCTGAATAGGCACTGCCATTTGACTCAAGTCAATAGTGGGTTGTCTTGGTTTAGATTCCAATTTTTCCTTTACTGCATAAAAAAGTCAGGGGAAAAGTTAACTTTCATTACAAACAAGTACCCAAACCACAGTTGTCCATGGGCACAATGAACCAGACTTCTGGGGGTGCCACACTGGCAGTGACTAAGGAGACAGTGAGTTGAAAAGAAAAAAGCAGACTTCTCCATATGGCTGTACAGTGCACAACTTGTGTAACCATACCCAGTAGCCTGGTAAGAAGAATTTATATGCAATCACACTGAAATCCACTCCCTCCCCCCAACCCCCCATTATCTCTAGGCCAAATAACTGTGTGTTTTTGTCAAAGTAGTCCCTGGCAGTCATGAGTTCACCAACCTAAAACCAAAGGATGAATAGGCAGTACAAACCATTACCTTCTTTAGGGCACATCTACTCAGAACAGCACAACACAGTGACCATTTTAATTCAATCTATTAAAAATTCAAGATATCTTCAAAGAAATGTTACAATATCCTCAATGACTCTTTTAAAATAAAAATTTTCTTTGTTAGGAAAAAATGGCCTCTCTGTTTCTACAAAAATATCTGATTGAACAGTGTGGAATCAATAATGGTTTCTGTGAATAGACTTATTTTCTATCTTATTATCATTTTTTCTACAAAATCTGTCATTCAAAGTTTGCACTTCTATAAGGCATTAACAGAAATTGCTGAGCATGTCAAAGACAAGGAGCTAATGAAATTCCTAAGGCCAAAAATAACACCAATAGATGGATTAACCAAAGACTTACATTAAATGCTAGTATTCTCTGTGTAGTATAGAGTGGAAGTTACAATAAACAGTAACCAGTAACTAAGTCCACTGAATGATCATGACACCAAGTACATAATGTAACAACATCAAAACAATCATTTAAACAAAGAAAGCAAAACAAAACAAACTGAATAACCACAAGTAGAGAGGACATTGAACTAGGAATCAAAAGATGTGGAGTCGTACTTTGCCACTAACCAACTGGGTAACCTCTCTAGATCTCAATTTACTTATCCATAAAATAAAAGGCTTGAATGAGATATCGTGGCTAAGATCCCTTAAATACACTGACAATCTTTCACCTATTTTAACAGAAAAGTCAGTGTAACCTACACAGGTTTGTCCTAGAGTTTATCAAAGATATTTAGGAGCTAGAAATACTGATAGGATCTTATTACATGAGGATAGCTTTGCACGGAAGTTCAAGTGGCTAACCAAAGAAATAGATCTTTGTTTAAAAGAAATAAATCTCTGGTTATCAAAGAAATACACCTGAAAATAAAATTAAAACAAATTAGAATGTTAGCAAGGACCACAAATGGTGTTTTATGACCACAAAACTGTACTACCAATATCAAGAAGGACGGCAGGGGCCCTTCAGTCTGCCTCCTGCTATTCATGAATACAATTGGCAACTTTGCTGCATCTCTCCTTATACTTTAATAAGACTACTACTGTATGGTGGCAAGAGGCAACAGAACTGTCCATTTTAAGTAAGTGACAGAGATGACAGAGCTCTGCCATTTTTTCTCCTTTCTACTGACTATATAGTCCATCTGTGCTTCAGTACTCCTGTGCACATCTTAATGAACTAACAAGTAAACAGACTATACCAATGATTATAAACAAGTCCAGAGGGGGGAAATGTGCTCAAATAATCACAAAAAATCTATAACAGTGGTAGTATTTTAGCACAACCCATCTCTAGAGAAAACATGCTTCATTCAATTGAGCATGTGAATTCATACCTGTTGTCTGTTGGAGTTCTAATAGAGCTTTGATTGTTGAAGTAGCTGATTGTGATTCACTGGATACATCCTGATAAATTATGGTGGGGCTAGTCTCCATTGCAATCTCATGTTCTGACCAATCCTGACGCCGGGAAGCAATTACATGAACTACAGGCTGGGAATCTGTTTTACATTAGTTAAAAAAAAACAAACCCTATAAACAAAGTTTCTCTTTAAAAAAAAAAGCAATTTGTTTTTTTGTTTTATCTTTGTATTTGCTGTAAACTTCATGCTTTATCTCCCCAAGAAGACTGTAAGCCCCCAGAGGGCATAATGTCTTATAATTCTGAACCTACATATTAATTCATTCATTGATTTTACAAACTGGACACCCATGTGTCAGGTGCTATATTTGGCAATGAAGATATAAAGGAGCTCGCAGAATAATCAGAGAATGTTCAAGAAGCACACAATCTGGTTGGGGAGACGGACATGTAAAAAGACAAATTACAATTCAATGTGATAATCACTATATAAATAGGTGTGCATTTGTGTAGGTGGATGCCTGTTTGTGTATAGTAAGAACAAAATGCTGTAGAAGTCTTATCTTCCCCAGTGCATGTGAAAATGTGTTCTGTATTACAACCTGAGCATTCAGTCAATGCTTAATGGGCAGCTGAATTACTGAAAGAAAATCCTGTCCACTACAGCAAGAAAAGATAGATGATATAGAAGCAGCAATGATTTAATAGGGCAAGTTTAACTTTTGGAATTCAAAGTCTTGGGTTACAGTCTCGCCTCCATCAATTATTTGCAAGTTGATTCTTTGGGTCTTAGTTTCACTATTTCTAAAATGGGAACAATAAAATTATCTCTCTATCTCATAGGATTCTGAGGACACAATAAAATGATATATGTAAATGAGCTTTATAAACTTTGAAGGACAATAGAAATGCTATTATTGTTGTTGCTGTGGCCTTGAAGTTCTCACTTCTACGACTCTTCCTTGGTTTCAAAATAAATTATAGCCTAATTCAAGGCTTATTATATTCATGCTATACAGGTACATATGTAAATACTAAGTGTGCATCATATCAAGCAACAAATTATTTATTGAGTTTTTCATCTATAAAATAAGCAGGTTGGATTAGATCTAAACTCCTTTATCCAAGACACCATGAAGGAGATTTCAGAGGATTTAAAGGCATGATCCCTATGCCCAAATTTAGATTATAATGGGGAAAACAAAATAAAGATATACGGTTTTGTATCTTGGGGTAAATATCACATGATTAAGGCAAATAAGACAAATATATAGAAAATAAGAGACTGCTTTAAATAGAGATGGTCAACAAAAATATCACAGAAGAATGAAAAGAATTAAAGTAGTCCAATAAACAAGAATAAATATAACTAAAGTTCAACCCTCTATGAACCTTATATTTTTGAAAGTTAAGAAGTTGTCTGAAAATGTTGGGGTGAGGGGAACAACTCTTCAAACAGAACAGTTTTCCTGAAGAAAACAAAATCAATACACAATAGATTTAAAAATTTTAAATACCATTAACAAACTATATTTCCCCCCCAAAACACTGGATATATTCTACTCATATATCCTATGCCATACTAGGGATGTATAATTTCTTTTTTTTTTTTTCCTTTTTGTCTTTTTTCGTGTCCGGCAGCGGATCGCAACCCTCGGTGTCACGCCCGTACCGGACCAGGACCAGCAACGGGATCGCAACCCTCGGTGTTGCTCCCACACCTCGCTCAGCCAGTGAGCGGGAACCGGTCTGCATGTGGGATCCGAACCCTCAGCGGGAGCGTAGATTTAAAAATTTTAAATACCATTAACAAACTATATTTCCCCCCCAAAACACTGGTTATATTCTACTCATATATCCTATGCCATACTAGGGATGTATAATTTCTTTTTTTTTTTTTCCTTTTTGTCTTTTTTCGTGTCCGGCAGCGGATCGCAACCCTCGGTGTCACGCCCGTACCGGACCAGGACCAGCAACGGGATCGCAACCCTCGGTGTTGCTCCCACACCTCGCTCAGCCAGTGAGCGGGAACCGGTCTGCATGTGGGATCCGAACCCTCAGCGGGAGCGCCACCGCGCTCTCAAGTGGCGCACTGTAGCAGTGCGCCACCGGGCCAGCCGGGATGTATAATTTCAATTAAACTTCCTCCCCACAAAATACAGAAGACTGAAGGAAACTATCCTGTAATACCAAATGCCATGTGAAGCATATAACAGTTTTTCATTACTCATGTTAAATATATACAAACAATTTAAACCTGAGGACTGATTACATTAGGGAATTGTTCCTGTCATATAACTTAAGCTCCCAAACTTAAGAAATTCTCATGATGATACAGGCAGAAAATAACTTCGCAACCCAACTCTATGAGACACATTAAATATCCGGAAGAAGGCAGGGATTGCGTTTGTAGAGATAAAGTAGAAAGAGGTAAGAAAAGGAAAACAAATTTCCACATAGGAGCACCTATCAGAGACTACCACCACAAACAACATCACCCCTAGGGATTAGATAGATTGCTCTTTCTGTCCTTACTGAGAAAGAGAAGCTTACCATCACAAAGTATCACTGCAGCAACTCCAACAGCTGTGACACAAGATGAAGAGTGTGAACCTAAGTGAAAACCATTCCTTGAATGATTCTCCCCACTTCTTTTGGCTTACGCTTAGACTTGGATAAATCTACGGCCTATCAAGTCTGACGTTAGGGTCAAAGAGTACAATGACTGGGACACCAGGAGACTGATCTCATCAGTACCATCTGCTTATGCAGTGTGCATCCATCTACACTTCCTTACCTCTCTTGAGGACGGTGGCCTGTTGCCCCTAAGATGTCTTTCCCCACAGGTCATTGAACAAATATTTATTGGACACCTACTACATGTTAGGTACTAGAAATATATTCTTTAGTACTATATCCAAAAGCAGACGCAGACATCTCTCTATGAAAGAATATCTCCTATGTCTTCATTACAAAAGACCTACATCACACTTTCATAGAACCTTAAGACATCTCCATTAGAAGGGATCTTAAAGTTCATATTATGCTATCATCAATCCTACACTAAAATCTTCACAACAATATCTCCACCAGTCTGGGAACTATAACCCCAGAGAATTCACTACTTTCTAAGACAGTTTCCTTCCATTTCTGCACAGCTATGACAATTAGAAAGTTTTCTTACACTGAGTAGAAAAAGGTCTTCCTGTGACTTCTATCCAATGGTTCTAATGTCTGTCCATGTATCTATTCATAAAGACCAATTCTTTTCCCTCTTCCACATCACAGTCCTTGAGATAACTAACAACAGCTTCCATATCCCTCCAGCCTAACCCACCCCATCTTCTTTTCTTCATGCTAAACATCCTGTCTCTATCAAACATACTTCATACAGAATGATTCCCAGATGCCTTACTCACCTAAACCATCTCTTATAAACTAAACCTATATTCCTTCTATGATGTAATATATACCTTCCCTCTGAAACACTGTCATAAAGCTCAAGGCCTTCACAGTATTTAATTGTCTAGACAGCATCACTCCAAATGTTCAACAGAACATTAGTTCCTCAAGATGTTCCACAAAAGAAGGGTTCCAGGGTCAAAAAAGTTTGGGAACATTTTACATTACATATTCCACTCTTCATATTAGCACATAACAGCTTTGAAAAGTTCTACAATAAGTTTGTTTTGCTTAACCTGGAGTTATTCCCCATCCTCACCCTGGCCTACCAAGATCATGAAACTTCAGGAAAAATCATTCTAGAAACTGAGGTGTAACCTACTCAAAACAATATTAATGATGCATTTTTGTATTTGCCTCATGCTTTACTCCATTTTAACTCCCTACCCTTCGTTTTATATTCTTGTTCTCCTCCATTTTACTTGATATAATCTTGTATTTAAACCATCTTAAAAACCTTTTGGAAATAAGGCAAAATATCAATAAAGAAAGCTTCAAATTAAAAAAAAAAAAATCTAGGACCCTGTAAGGCTAGCCCATTCCCAAGTGAGAAAAAGAAAAAAACAAACAAAAAGTACAAAATAAAGTGGTCAATGTTAATAGCTGGTAGAACAAAGTAATATTGGAGGCATAATGTAGAAGGGATGATGAACCCTCCCAGGATGATCAAGGAAGGTCTCACAACAGGGCGATGATGAAGGCCTCTATCCTAGTCTGTGAGGAGATGGTTCAGGGATAAAGCATGCGGCCTAAACTTCTCCTCCTTGGGAGTAGGGGATAGTAGGTGAAGTTTAGAAATCACAAGTGGAATCAAGGCATTCCCTTAGCATAAGACACCCTTATTCCAGGTCTTGTGTAGGGGAAATCACCAGAAAAAAGATCTGAATTCAAGAAAAATTTGATTCTTTCCTAGAGTAGGATGACAACTATTAAACGTACAAAGAATAATGGACTTTAGAAAGTCATCTATGGATGCTAAAACAAGTGGATAAGTGTTTAATGAGGAACTTACTTACATAACCCCAAAGTAACTTCCCACAAACTACTATTAATTTCAAAGGGAAATATGTTAACTTTATAGAGGAGAAAACTGGAAGACATCATCTTAATCAACTGATCAATGTAAACATCGTCAATATTGAGATAAACTGATGACATGCTATGTCTCCTGATAAGATAAAACTGAGGATATAACATCACATCTGTGGAATTCCTGCTGAATCTAATCATGAGGAAGCATCAGACAAAATCAACTGAAGAATACTGTACAAAGTAACTGACCCATACTCTTCAAAAATGTTAAGGTGAAGAAAAACAAAGAAAGGCTGAGAGACCAATCCAGGTTAAAGGAGAATAAAGAACCATGACAGTTAAGTGCAGCTAAATGCAATGTTAGATCCTGAATTAGATGGTGGACAAGGGAAAAAACTATAAAGAACATTACTGAACGATTGATGATATTTGAATATGGATTATAAATAATAGTATTATAACAACATTAAATTTTTGATTTTGATAATTGTATCTTAATTATAAAGAGAATAACCCTTAATATAGACCTACCAATGTAAGTATTTAGAGGTAAAGGAACATGATATTTACATCTTACTCTCAAATGGTCAAGAAATTAAAAAATTATACACACATCCAACGGGAAGTGGGGGCAGAGAGAATCGATAACAAAGCAAATAGGGAAAAATGAAAACAAGAAGTGATTCTAGGTAAAAAGGATACACAGGAGTTCTTTTTACTATTCTTGCAACTTTTCTGTAAACCTGAAATTACTGTACATCGAAAGTAAAAGTTACTAAGAAAAAGGATAAAATGGCTAAAAACAAGTAGCAATGCAATGAAAAAATGAACAGCTATGCAGCGTTCATATTCCAAGTAGGTATGCCCTCATATACTTTAAAAATAAGTATTATCTTAGACTGACTGAAACCTTAATACTTCTCTTTAAATCACAGCATATATATTTCCAGCCCTTGTATTTGTGAGAATGTACTGAGGAACTATATAAGGAAATGGGGGGAGGGACAAATGCAGATTATAAAAACTGGATTTATAGTTAATTATATTAGATATGCCTTCTGAATTGTGAAAACTTTGTTACAGAATATTAAAAAAAGAAGCAATACACAATGATAGATACAGAATAAATAAAAATAGATGAAACCAAACTCTTTTCCCATTCTTAGAATAAAAACTGAAGATCCAACTAATGAAATGGCATGTTTGGGAAGTACTGATTGGCTCATAACTCCCTTCGGAAAAGACTAGCGATTTCAAAGGGTAACCTGAGACTATGTATATATAGACATCTACTGCTCATGTCCCCCTTTCAACACCAACTCATAAATAAGCTAAATATTTCTCCTGCCCTCTATGAAAATATTACTTGAAGACAAAAAGAGGCTAGTATTACTCAAAGAACTGCAAACTTAAAAATAAAAGAGGAAAAAGCAGGCTGAGCTAATCTGTTGAACAAAGAGTGCAATCTGTAAATACCAAATGAGTAAGTCCAAAAGAAATCACAGGGAAAAAAAGCATCATTCCACTGTAACTAGCACATAAACTAGTTTATAAGCAATATAGAATGATAAAGTGAATCTTAGCAAACTGATTCAGAAAATATTACTATCATTAATAATTTTGCTGAAGGAAACCATCCACTTTCTAAAACGTGACACATTCTATTTATTAAAATCAACATTTTCATTTATTTTTAATTGATGAGCTTTCAAAGACCATTTCAAATGCTACTTCCTTAATGAAGCTTTCTCACCCTCTCCTCACTGGAGTGTGAACTTTCAGCCTTTTGCATTTTTTTGCTTATTACTAATAAAATTCTTTTATTGGAATTGTATGTGTATTTTTTTTTTCTACCTTATTCTAGATTTTAAGTTCCTGGAGTGGAACCTATATAGGGTCTAGCACAATGTTTAGTACATAGTATAAACTAATAAATAACTGTCAAATTGAACTAATGGAATAATCAGCAATGTGAACCATGTAAAACTAATCTGGGAAGACTCCACTGAAGAGTTAAAGTAATAATAAAATGTTTGCACAATATGAAGAATGTGTATTAGAAAAGTGAAGGTGCTAAGAAAGCACTCTAGAAAGAATAATGGGGAGGCAGGGAGAGGAAATGGAGTGAGTTAAAAATAAGGGAAGATAAACAGCTTTTCTTAGATTCATCAGAGCCCATAAGCATAAATATACCACCTGACAATAAGGACAGTTAAGATAACTGAGAGATATGAGTACTAGATTTGTAGAAGGTCTCAAAGCTTATGATCATGAGTTTATTTCAAGATGCTTCCTAGAAGAATAACAACATAATTAAAACAGCACTGAGGACAAAGAGCTTCCCTGCAGTGGAGTCTAGCTTCATACTCCAGTCCTTATAATTAGAAAAATCATATAATTACCATCTGGAATACTTCTGAGAGTGAAAGGGAGTGGTATTAATAATTATGCCAGAACAACAGACATAAACTAGGACTTGTCCCATGCAAACTAGAATGCATGGTCATCCTACTTGCAGCCTACTTTAGAGCCCATCTCTGGCCTCCTTGATTCTTTCTCAAGGTTCATCAACAACCATTTCAAAAGCTATGCTCACTTCCTTGTATAATTCTTTCCCAACTTATGCAAACCAAACAAGAAAAATATTAAAATTATCATCTGGGAATCACAGTTGTATCTAGTTTAACATTACATACTTGACAATATCATCATCTAAAGTTTAACAATTATTTGATGAACATATGCCACACAGAAAAGAATGATAAGCTTTGCCAAAAATAAAATTTCAGCTCACTGATTAAACATCAAACAAAAGAAAATAAAACTTAAAAAAACTGACAAATCAAAGCATCCAAGTTTGTTTTGAAATCCCTAGAAGCAACTTCTATTTTGGAACCAGGGCCTTCTGTCACCAGTACTTATATAAATCAGAAGTAAAATGGATCGTACCTTGGGAACTTTGGGAGGACTCCGTAGAAGAGGAACTACTATCTGTATAACTCTGTGGTTCATCTTTTCCTTCCTGAATAGATGAATTACCAGCCTCTGTTACCCTGGATGCTTGCTGTAATGTTTCTGTTACCAGCTGTCTTGTTTGTTCGCTAACAACTGTGGCTTGAAATGTCACTGGTTTGGGTTTAATAAGAACCTAGAAGAAAAGTAAAAATATATCCAGATGAAATTCTAGAGCACTATTTTAAATGCTAATCTTCTAGGTCATGAACTAATACTTTCCTGATATGGAAAACAGCATTCTGCACATTTACTATGCTTTGGGTATAGCACTGTTCATCCAAGACTAATTCAATCTACAGACAAATTACAGTTAAGCCATGCATAATGTTTTAAGTAGTACATGCCAGACTGCAACATCCATGATTCTGACAAGAGCCTTTGCACCTGTTTTTTCTTGCCTATGATGACTTCAGGAGTCATTTTACAACCTGTAGGCTGTGTAGTAGAATGACAGTCACAAGCTAAGAATGGCAAAACAAAAAGATAAAAGGAACCTAGATTCCCAACAGAGATTTTGAGCCACAATATCAGTCCAGGACTTTCTCCCTCTGAACTTTTATTAACATAATAAAATAAAACCCTAATTTGTTTAAGCCTCTGTTCTTCAAATTTCTTTTTATTAGAAACCAAATGAAATTCCTGAACACAAAGTAAATATGCTTGAGACCTAAGTAATCTTTGAAGAAACTCCCAGAGGAATGCTAATTTAGACAACTATCAAAGCAACATGGAATGTGTGATGGACCAACTCCTGGCAAGAGTAAAAACCACAGACAGCTGAAAAAAGTGAAATGGGAGAAAATTTTCAAATTAGACTTTATTCTACTTTAAAATGTGGACTCTAGGAGTTGACTTCAATTGGGTCCATGGAATAAAAATGTAAACTCACCACAATTACTTTTTTTTTTTTTACCATATATAAGATTCTAAACCTTTTCAGACTCTATTAAGTCACCCATTTCTAAAAGTTCTAGAATGAAAATATGGTTTATATTATGCCTTAGATGATGGAGCAAATGAAGTTATGGTTGAACTCAATAGGCAATGTGGACCTACCACAAAACAAATCGCAAAACTTATTTTTCTATATATGTAAACTATCTGGTTACAATCTGAGGGAACAGATTCTAAAAGCAAAATTATTAATTTACAGGTAAATTAATATCTTTCACAAAACTTCTAGGATAGCATTTCTCAGCCAAAGCTGATACTGTTTCCTTTGAGATTTCTGGAAAAGCAGTTAGTTCCCACAGTAGTCTAGCAACAGAAGATTAAATTCTGAGCCTCAAATTCCTAGGCAAATTTTCAGAAAAGTTCCCTTATCTTGACTGAAAAATGAACAGATCTCTAGCTTCTTCATTATGCTGGGTTCAAGTACAGCAAATTTTATTTTATAAGAGTGTTTTTGAAGGCCATGCTAACTTATAAAAAGTAAATACTTTTCTCTGAGAGATTCTGAATAACTACCATCTTCCCTCAACCATCCACCCCTTGAATCACAATATACACCTTTAGCAAATTTATTCCACAGGGATTCTTTCCCCCAACCTTTGTTCACAGCATGACATAAATATTTAGATATTTAACAAAAAGTAATGAAGAGAAAAAAACAGGTTTTGAGAACAGATGAATAATTATACATATTCAGTCATAACTTTTAATAATCTTATATTTTTAATATTATTGATCTTTTCCTTCAAATTTCTATTTGGAAATTTTAGGAATTTAAAATATACAAGGGCCAAGAAAAATCACCATATCTTATAGCATACCTGTGTTTTCCCTTGCTGACCATAAACAATTTTTGTTGGGATGATTTTAGCTGCTGGTTGAACTGTGGAACCTATTCCTTTTGGCTGAGTTACAATCATTTTGGTGATGGGTCTTGTAGCAGTGATGATAGCTGGCTTTGCTCCTGTTGGCACTGTCTGAATAGTCTTTTCTCCCTAAATTGAAGTCAGTGATTATATGAGAGATTTATATGTATTTAAATGATAAAAATCATTCTCTTACTAAAAAAAAAATCATAGAAAGTTTTTACCAGGATGACGGAAAAAAGATTTTACCGAGATGACTTTATATAACAAAGTACAATGTTTCTAGATGATCAAAAGTCCCAATCTTAGTTGAAATGATCTTAGAAGTCATCTGAACAACCTTCTATAGAAAGAATGAATTAATTATTTCCTGATGAGTGAATTTAAAAAAATTACTTTATGTAAAAATACTTATTACACTGCCTCATTCATAGAATACATATACTAAAATAGAGTCAGAAAATTTTGGCAGAATATACACTAAAATGTTAACAATGGTTATCTGTAAGAGTTGGGATTACAGATCTCACCTCCCACATTCATCTTTATTTTCTAATTTATCTGAAATGAATATTCATGTAACAAAAAAAAATTACTGTGCAATATATCAGTAGGTAAATGTATATGTATACAATAAACTCCCTAACTTCCACATACATGAATTTGTAAGAATATATAGCAGAATGTCTATGTGAAAAAAGATGGGCAAGAAATGAAATCAACAGGGATATTAATATTCTTTCTAAGGTTATGTAGGAAAAAAGAAAGGAAAAACAGGGCATTTCCCATGTTTTACTATTAGTATGTTACAAATATCACTTTAGCCTATTAACTAGAGAACTTAAGCCCATTAACTTTTCACCATTTTCTGCATTTTCATCTGCTTTATTTAGTAGCATTTTCTTGTCATGCATGGACTCAACATCTTTTTATTTGAACTTAAGTTTAAATACTAAATTATTAAATTTTACTAAATAATTAAAATTTAAAAAATTAAAATCCATAAAATTAAAAAGGAAATGAAAGGATCTGAGAATTTTCACTTCATAAGCCTTTCTTAATTTTTAGCTATCATTATTAAATGTGTGGCCATCTAAAGTTAGCAGGCAGTAAAAACAAAGTACCCAGGTGAGCTGGCTAAAAAGCACTCTGTGAATTTAGAACTAAATGTGATTATACAAATCGTATGTTTAACTATCTGCTGTAATTATCTAAGAAAAACATGAAGTGTCTGCTAATTGTGTGATTACTTATTTCAACATACACATATCCTTCACAGCAGCATTTCTGGAAAGAGCTTTAGTTATTTGCCAAGAGCCAATAGTTTGCAGGTGCGCATGCTATCTATTAAATAGCTCGATGGGCCCCATCCACTTATAAGCACCCATTCAAAGCCAAACAAAAACAACTAGCAGGCTGTTTTTTTAAAACAGTTCTTCTGGTGTGTGTTGTGGGCATGCACAAGTGAGCAAGTGATAAGTACAGGTGCATGTGCCTATGTGGTGAGGAATACATTGATCTGCTTGTTTTACTAGCACTGTGTGTCAAATTGTTGCTATCAGATATATCTAACAGCTATGATTCACACATGACTCTTAGATCTCAGTGACCATAGAACCTAGAATATATGGCAGCATCCCCTCTTACATGTCAAGTTCTATGAAATTGCAAACCACACTATAAAGGGTTCTGAAAATCTAAATGCTAGTTCCAGCTTTACTTTTGGCTTACTATGTGAATTTGGGCTAGAAATAATCTGTTTTTCCACATGTTGAAAGACTCAACACTGTAAAGACTGCCTAAGAAGCTTTTATGAAGTATAGCATTCCATTTTTTAGTGAAGTCAGGCAAGGCACCACCACCAAGCAGTTAAGTACCAAGAACAATAACAAAAGAAGACAACCAATGATTGTAGACTTCCTATGTGCCAGGCACTGTTCTAAGCATTTTCAAAACAGCTACCAGTTACTGAACAACCTCACTGGTAGAGATCATCATCCCCAACGCACAAATGAAAAAATTAAGGATTGCAGAGCTTGAATGAGTCACCCAAAGTCAAACAACTACAATACTGAGAGACAAAGCCCAGGTTTGTATAACTCCGAATCTCTTAACCTCTTCACAACTACCTGCAGAACTATAAATAAATGTTATTTATTTAATTTTTTTTGCTAGCTAAAAGAGGAAAAACAAACAAATGTAACAAAGCCCCATCAATTAATTTAGTCTTAATCCCTAATATTTCTCTTTATCCAGCGTAGGCCAAATACTAGACCAATATCTATTAGCCATAAACAGGAATAAAATTGTGCTCCAACAGAAATCCCCCTACAGTTAAACCACTGAAATTCTCCATCTGGACCATACGAAGCATCTAAATCATGGTCATAAGCAATCTAGTTACAAGCAACTATAAACAACATGTTTTAGAAATTACTGTGAAAAATGACATCAGTTGGTGGTACTTTAACAGTTACTATATCACAGTAGTGGTAAATCAAGCCATTCTGGCCATCGTGGGGTTCTAAAGTCCTTGGGCAAATATTTGTATGGCTGGTCTTTAAAATTCTCAATGGATTGCTGAGTCTGAAGTTCAAGCTCTTACTTACTCCAGCATTTAGCAATGTTGTGACAACATTTTTGCCTGGGAGGCCTTGAATGGTCGTTCCTTTTCCTGTAGTCTTTTGCACAACAATCACATTGGGCTTGGAAGTCATTGGGATTGTAGTGATTTTGGTAGTCGTTCCTTAGAAAAGGGGGAAGAAAAGGAGGCCTGAGTTAAGGACTAGCAATATTTGGTTATTTCTATTTATGTTGTACACAATTAATACATGTAGTTAATGTCATCCCTAGATGACGTGAAGGCTGTTATGAGGATGAAAATGAAGACTTGAGACAGTAAGTTATAAATTATCCCAGAATGAAAGAATATTAAGAATTGACTTTAAATCCAGTCATCTTTTTAGAATCTGAGGACCTACACACCAAACTGAGAATTTAAAAACATCACTGTCAATGTCTCCAACATTGCTTTCTTGACTAGTTAAATAAAACAAGTGAGAACCTCTTTTCCATGGCATATACTGTTATTTCCCCCAAACCCAGTTTTACATCTATATGACTAATGTGATGGGAAAACTCTTTGGGGGAAAAAAAATAAAGAGGTAAATACTTATCAAAATTCATACAACACTAGACTCTAGAGAAAATTTATGAAAAGAAATAAGCCATGTATTTTTGTGTGATTAAAAGGGACAAAGTACACACTGACACACAGACCAGGTCACAGATTCAATATGTGTTTTTGTACTCTGTAGTACTCTAGAGAATGTGAGGATGAAATTCTAATTTATATATTTATATATGTAAATTTATATTTTCAATTATTAAGTTCTACTTAATACATCTATATCTACTGATCCAAACATAATATTATCATGACCTTTCCCCCACATCCTTCGGTAACCTGCTTTTCTTCTACCTATCAAATCTATCTACCTGTCTATCAAATTTATGCTCCATACTCTTCTAACTGTCCAAGTTGGAAATCCTGGTGCAAATCTTTGATTAATGCCTTGTCTTAACTCCCTGTTCCTCCCAACAAAATGAAAGTCCCTTGAGCTCCACACTGTACCTTTTTTATGTCACTGATTCCTCAGTGCTTAGCAAAGTGGATGGCAACTACTGAGGTTGTTCAGGGAGCATGTGAATGAACACAATTTGTCACCAACATATATCTTCTTTCAAAATGTTATCAATGACATCTCAGTCACCTCATTTTCTTTGGCTTCCCAGAGTCTCCCTGTTTCAAATTTCTCTATCATCAAATAGCTCTAGTGCTACCTGTCATATCAAACATCCTAAAAAAACTAATTTTATCATGTCAAAAACTTGGAACAACATGTCAGACTGGTTAAAAACCTCCCTAATCCTTATTGTATCTAGTTCCAACTTCCCCTCTTGTGTTTCAAAATTCCAATCCACCAATTTGATTTTATTAGTTCCTACTCCACAATACACACCATAAACTCTAGTCTAATAGGTAACTTCTTCATTATGGCTTCCTATTACCTACAACACAAAGCCCAAACTTCTCTGCCTAGCTTTCCAGGTTCTGTCAGACTTTAATTTTCAGGATTATCCAACATACATCTCTCCTTCAGTGTGTTGGTTTCCTCACTGGCTCTTGAGCATACCACTTCCAATGTTACTTTTGCTCCTGTAATTTCTTCTGTCATATTCTTTATTTATAGGCCTATATATTATTTATCAAATTACTAAGCACAGAATAGGTAGGTACTCAATAAAAACATGACTAATATATTCTCAAAAGGAAAAATTAAAGAAAATTTTATTTTCCACTGGAAAACCTTAGCATTCCTTACTAGAGTTTTAGAAATAAGACTGCACTAGGAATAAGAATATTCTAGTTATATGATAATTTTGGCAATATTGTTATAAAAATATCTTTATATACTTGCCAGTATCAATGTCTCATCAGTCCAAGGTAACATACTCAGAGGTTACATAAAAAGAATTTTATTTATGGATTAGCTTCACAACTGTTTTTCCCTTCACCTGTAGATTCTGAATAGTGTGAACTGTTAAGGGCCATAAAAACCAAGCTGCCCATATTCACTTATACCAACTTTAATTCTTAATTAACTCCAATACCTCATATATGATAGACTGTGTAGACCTCTTTTGACATTGCAACCTCACCAAAAATTTGATTAATAAAGTGTTTTTAGAAAGTAAGAATTAAAAACTGTCTCAAGGAAATGTAAACCAAATTCTACACCAAAGCAGAAGAACCACTTCCTGCCAAAACTTCCTCAACGAGTGAATTACATTTATATTTACTAAAATGTCTAACCCCCTCCATTACAGAGGCTTGTCAATTTATAAAACAATTGCAAATCAAGTCTGTAGCTTAACAAATTGGGGGAGAAGGAGGGAAGAATGTTAGATAATAGAGGAAAATAGAATAGCATAGTAAAAACAAGTATAACATTGTATTAAAATAGAATATAATGTATGCCTAGAATTATCAATTATAATGTCTGAAACTCCACTGAGCGTGTTTCTATATCTGAAGGGATACCTATGTTGTATGAAGAAAGAAGTATTACTCATTCAAAAAAAAAAAAAGTCCATCTTCTATGCTTTCACAGAAGTAAGTCTACAGTTCTCATGTTACAACAGAATGTACACCAGTTCATTTGTTTAGCATTCTTTAGGGCACAGAATGAAACTCATGTACATGCCTCTGTATCACAATACCTAGCACAGTATCTGGCTCATAGCATATCAGAGAATCCACCTATATAGTCTTTACTTATCAAGTCAAGACACAATAGGTGCAAATAACCATGAATCACATTTTGCTCATAACAGGCTACAATATTAATACATTCCAGGGATTCTTTATTTTTAGAAAAGATGCCTGTAAAAGTTTGAGCACTATGATAGGTAGACTTAAAGAAGAACAAGTTCATTGGCTCAGACTTTACTATCTACAGATTCTTAAATCACCCTCACAATCTTTGCTTCTTGGGTAACGCTTATGCTGCTTTGCTCAAAGAATGAGTGAATGAATGAATAAAAAAGTGTATAAACAAACAATAGCTACTTGCCTGGACATTGCACTAAAGATAAGAGAATTAAAGTCTTGGCATTGTCGCAGGTTCTCATAACGCCCTTGAATCAAGGTACTGAGTTTATCTCTGAAGGATCCAATATTCTGCATAAAATGGGTATGATTCTTCAATCACCAATCCTTAACAAAGCTCACAAAAAACTCACAAATCGGATCATTATCTCGTATAAACAAATATAAATAAATAATTGGCTCTATAAGATATGAGTTAAATAACTGTAAAGATAGTCGTGGTTTCCATTTAATTGCTTATTCTAATTTTTTTTTTAAAACTTGATCTTGCTAGAAAATACTTTGGAAGCATTAACTTGCCTTCTAGGATACTAAACAAAGGAAGTAAGAACTTCCCCCCACCCAACAAAACAAGATAAAAAAGGGGAAAAAAAAGAACTTCACAAAATAATTTATGTTCCTCACAGGATTATTTACAACAAAAAGAAAAAAGAAAAAGAAAATGGTTAAACTATGGTACATCATATGAGGGAATGTTATGTAGCCACTGGGGGGATGCCAAAATACATTTACTAGCCTGGGAAAATAATCAGCACTATTATATGAAACAAGAATAAAAACTAATTATATTAGATACCAATTTAATTTTTTAAATATACATATATATACACAAACACATTATACAAACAAATGAATAGAAAAAGGAATAAAAAGAAATATACCTAAATTTTAACACATTTCTACGAATGGTAAAAATTATGTTTTTAATTTTCTTTATACTTTTCTGTATTTTCCAAATTCTCCCACAATGAGAAGGAAATTGTCATTAAAAAAAAAAAAAAAAATTGGGGAAGCTTAATCTTCTTCTAACTTCCTATCAGAGAAGATAAGAGTAAAATAATGTTTTCTTTCCCACCTCTATGGTTTCAAAGAGCATTTTATCATTGAATATGGAACTGAATGATACATAAAAAATATGAAATGTTTGGTTTTAATGCAGATATTTGTGGTTTTGTTAGCTTTATAAATTGATTTCACGAAATATGAGATTATTTTCAAATGGTGATACCAGATTAATTCTATAAATTACATTTTAATACATATAGAACACTTTGCGTTTATGATTTTTAAATGTTTCCTTTGGACGAGTACCATCATGTATTTTGTTTTTTGTTTGGGGGAAAGGATACCCTAGAATTCAGCATCTGCTCATGGAAGAAGGCAGAAAACTGTCTAAAATCATTCAACCAAATAAAAATGAACAAAAGAAAGAAAGAAAAAGACATAAAATAAAATCATTCAACCAGGCTTACCAGTTTACTATGAATAGACAATAAAGGATTAAAAAACTACTAATAAACTAACCTATAATCCCAATATCAGGGACCAACAGGAATATTATAAAATAACAGAACTGTCTTTATAGTGATATGTAACATAAGGATTAGTTTACAGCAAACAGGAATGAGAGAAGTTCTTTGGCATAAAAGTGTCAAACAGTGAAACAGAGGCAGAAACATAATGAGCTCCATGCAATGAGTAAAGTTGTTTCAACTATATGCCAAATATATCCTATAGTGCTAGAAAAGCTTAAGAAGTCTTCTCACATATACCCATGCACTTGAAATAGCAACTAACCATGAGTGTTTTATATTTGAATACAAAGGTGGTTAATATGTATACATGTTTATACATGAATAGAATATACAGTTGTCCCTAGGTATCTGTGGGGGTTTGGTTCTAGGACCTCCCTTATATACCAAAATCCTTGGATGTTCAAGTCCCTGATATAAAATGGTGTGGTATTTGCATATAACCTACGCACATCCTCCCATATACTTTAAATCATCTCTAGATTACTTATAATGTCTAATACAATATAAATGCTATGTAAATAGTTGGTGTAGAGTATTGTTTAGGGAATAATGTCAAGAAAAAAAATCTATACGTGTTCAGTATAGATACAATTTTTTTCCCCAAATATTTTTGATCCATGGTTGGTTGGATCCACAGATGCAGAACCCATGGATCCAAAGGACCCACTGTATATCTCAGATCACATCTCTGCTTCTAGGAAAAAGTGCTTGCTTGTATTGCTCTAATCTGGTACAAAGCAGCTACATCATGAAGAAGGTCTGAAAAGAGGCCTCATGACGTCTAGACATTCCTTCAAGCTATATGGTACTATAAATTCATATATAAGAAAATCCTTAAGGTCCTAAAAAGCTACCAACATGATCACTTTTTAAAAAACGTTTAATTGCATAAGTACTTTATACTATTTAAAGATAGTGTCAAGTAATAAATTATAATGTGAGTTTTAACTGTGTTATTTAAAATACCCTCTTACAAGCTGAGGTATGGTGATTCTTTCCCTACTGGTTTCACCCTCCTCAGTTTGGCAAACATTGGATTTTCTCATTTACACTTAAAAATAGAGCCAAAATTAACAGCTTTAAATATAGTACTTTATGCCAATACCATGCCCACTTGGCTTTTTTTTTTTTCACTCCCTGAGTTATCAGCAACGTCAAATTACTGCCAGGAACCTAAATCTGACTTTGAAATGTTACAACAACTCACCTGGGGCACACAAAAAACTGCAGACAGTTAAAGTCCACAAGGCTTTCTTAATCAGAGATTATTTACATCATTTTAATTAAAAATAATAATCAATGAAAACAGAGGCTATGCTAACATTCCACTTCAGGGTCTATAACCCAAATACAGCAGGGATTAATGAGCCAATAAAAACCAGGTAAGGTTCCCATATACCCATAAAAAGGCAGATGGTTAGTTAGCTTTCACTATCTGAGTAAAATATTTTTAAAAAGCAAACAGTTGATATAAATGGTGAAAAGCAAATATATTCAAATATTTTATTTTTAATAAGTTAAAGTGACATTAGTAATTAAAATTATGATCTGTTCCCTTAAACATATTTAGATAACAAACACTATTTCTTCCACTACCTAGTTTGTATAGACTTGAACAGGTCAATTTGATCTCCCTAAACCCAAATTGGTCTTCATTTGTAAACTCAGCACAATACCAACTACCTCAGGGTAGTTATGAGGTCTGAATGGGTTGACAAATAGGAGAATACTTTGTAAACGAAAAATCTCTATGCAAATATAAACCACAATCTTTCCATTCTGATTAAAAGGAACTAAATATTCTTTCTATTTTAGAACCATCAAAAGCTTTATGTGTGAATATTTAATACTAAAACTAAAAACTATACTTAATCACTAAACATAAGGACTGAAAACAATGCTTTAGATTTCTAAGCAGAAAACTGAGATCAAACAGAATCTTTCAAAAACGCAATATGTTTTTTCCTCTGACTGAAGGTCACCTATGCTTTTAACATATTTTAGATATACCTACCAGAAACTATATTACTGCTAATTATCTTGCCCCCTAAGGTAGCTAATGATTTCGGTACTACAGTAATGATGCTACCACTGGTAGTTTTCACATAGGTTGCAGCTCCAGGGGTTGCAGCCATCCGACCTATAGACGGACTCACTGTTGGCCGGGTATAGGTTGCTTGTGTGCCTATAAAAAGGGAAAAGCCGAAAAAGAAATCTTGTCATTACCTACAGAAAAATGATAATTCACAGAGTTTAACTATAATTCAATGTAATCGACATTGCTTTAACTTGAAAATGGAATTTCAAGGTGTCAAGACATGAATTTATAATTTTACAGCCAGTTTTCAATGCACATAGCAAGAACTATAGCCAACTGAATTTAAATTCACTTTACACATAAAATTTTGCGATGTGTTGCATCAAATTACTAACCCAAGCAAAAGTGGAGCTTATTTTGCTCCCTTCTTCCACTACCCTTCTTCCAAAAAAACCTTAAATTTAATCATCTTAAATTAAACTTAAATTTAATCATCTTTCCTGCAAGAGCATTTTAGATATTCCTGTTATAGTTTAAGGTCTCTGTGTCTTTTTTATGCTGTCTCAGTGCCAAACCCAATGTCAGCACTCAGCAAGTAAGGCAGTATTGTGCACGTAAAATTTTATAAACTTTTACTGTTCTGTATTCTGCTACCCTCTAAATATATTTCCATCTTTTAAAGGGTTATTCCGTCATTTTACTAGAGATTAAAGTTGAAGCTGCCAAGAGTTGCCAGGAATATTTCTCTTTAGCCTAAAATTTTCTCTATTTACATATTTCTTCAACTTTAAGTGACCTGTTGGAATATTTTTCTTCATGTCTCTCAAAGGATTTTATACTCTTTCCCACTATTTCTAGAACTTTTCTCTTTTCCCAGACAGGAATTAAAAACTAACCAGATGAACCTGTTGTAGTTTCTTACAAATTCAATAACTCAGAAATACTATTCCTAAACTCAGAATTATTAGCCTTGGGAAGACTGAAAAAATGACTATGATAATACCTCCTTCAACTGGAAAAAAAATTTTCATGTCAGTTAGATTCATAGGCCACTATAATAGCCATTTTCAACAACCATCCCCCTCTCAGGAAAAAAAAATGCTTTTAGCAAGTTATTCATGTTTTAAAAATACGACCACTACTCAAAAAAGGGAGGGGAGGAAAGTTGAGTAGAATTACTTTAAACTGATTACAAGCATATATCTGAATCAGAAAAAAATCTAGTGGAAAGTAAATACATAAGTTATAGGGATACACAGTTTGAATCTGTTGAATTATAACAAAAAAATTTTCAACTTAAGCTTTTGTTTTAAAAAAGGAAACACATTATAATATAGACACATAAACATAGATACAGTATTATTTTTTACTACCTTTTCCTAACATAAGCAATCATATATACATAACACTATTATCTTTGTGCCAAATGGAGAAAAGTTTGGGGGAAGTATGATAAATTTACTGCAAGAATAACAGTGTTTAAAAATACAGGCTTTGCATAGAGACAGAAAGCAGAATGGTGGTTGCCAGGGACTGGGGAATGGGGGAAATGGAGGTTACTGTTTAACAGGTAGAGTTTTGGTATGAGAAGGTGAAAAAGTTCAGGAGATAGATGGTACTGACAGTTGCACAACAATTGAATGTACTTAATGCCAATGAACTGTTATAACATGAAAATGGAAAATTTCACATTATGTATATTTTACCACAATCTAAAAATATGACAGCTAATAAACTTGAGATAGGTATCATTTTACATAAGTTAGATTCTGTCACCTAAACCAAAAAGGCTGGTTAAGAATCATATACATTTAAAATTAACAGTAATGGCTAATTCTAATAGTAATAGTAATAGCTAGTGAACACTATGCTGGGGACTTTTTACATACCTGATTTCATTTAATACTTACAACAACCTTATGGCATAGCTATTATTATCCCATTTAAACAGACAAGGAAAAAGCTTTAGAGAGATTAAGTACCCTGCTCAAGGTCACAAAGGGTTGAATTATTTAAACTGTTCTACATTGTCACTTCCTTGAGCACTGGCTGGTTGCTCTCCTATCTGGGCACAATGACATCCTGTGCTTCCCTCAGTCTCAGTAACACTTTCCACACTGTAATGTGTGGACTCTCAACCTCATCAGAGTGAGATTCTTGTGGGCTGGGACCGTTTTCATTCACTCAACAAATCCTGACTAAGCACCTACTTACAAGACAGATCTGTCTTTCTATCTTGGTCTCACTACATATATATATATGTATGTATGTATACACACATACACACATACACATATATATTTTGGTGGCTGGCCAGTACAGGGGTCCAAATCCTTGACCTTGGTGTTATTGGCACCACGCTCTAACCAAGTGAGCTAAGCGGCCAGCCCCCAGCTCTGCATATATACAGTGAATAAAACAGATATGGTCTCTTACCATCATGGAGCTTATGGTCTAATAGAGAGAACAACATTAATCAAATCAACAAACAACTAGCTAAGTAATTAGAAATTGTGATAAGTGCTACAAAGGAAATGAAAATGGGACTATGAGAAGGGATAACAAAAGAAAGCTAATTTAAGGGTGGTGAAGGCATGGGAATCAAGAAAGGCCTCTTTGAAGAACTGTCTCATTAATCTCTACATCTGCAATGTCAAGCATATTGCTGATACAGAGAAACTGCTTGATGAATATAAGATGAATGAATAAATTGATGCTTGAGAGAACTTACCAGTAGGAGTGGTTACCAGTTTAGTTGTCATAATCGCACCATTACTGCTAACCACCATAATAGGAGAATTACTACTGGTGGGTAGAGTTGCTGTCACTGGTTTGGGTAAGATTTTACTTGGTTGAACCTGTTGTGTGATGATTTTAACACCTTTGAAAAAAGAAAGATAAATCTCAGTACAAATTATTTTTAAAACATGTCCTTTATACCAACCCAAGAGGGCAGTAGTCACATACATTTACTCTGTATTGCCTGAAGAGAAGCTTGTCATATTGATGGTACTCTTTTAATTCCTCAAATTCCTATCTTTCCTAGTTTTTCACATTTCAGGAATGCAACTAAAACATTACAGTAACAAAGTTCTTAAAGAAAAACAAACCTTTTCTTTTGTCTATGATTGTGTTATACAAAAGCTTTCAAACCGAAGTTAGCCATTGGACCTGAACTTTTATAGGCAAATAAATAATCTACTCCATACAAATACTTGGGATAAAAGGACTAACTAGCATAAGAAGTCAAAAACAAGTTAATGTAGCTTTTACATATTCCCAATACCATCAAAGATTTCTCTTAACTCCTTAAATTATATATGTTACTGAAAACTGTAAAGAACATGAACATTTTTTTTTTTTTTTTTTTTTTAAAAAGATGACCGGTAAGGGGATCTCAACCCCCTGGGCTGGGTGCTGCCACCCCCACGCTCAGCCAGTGAGCAAACCGGCCATCCCCATATAGGATCCGAACCCGTGGCCTTGGTGTTATCAGCACCGCACTCTACCGAGTGAGCCACGGGCCGGCCCTAGAACATGAACATTTTTGTTTGAATTTTTAAATTACCTTCTTTAGAAGTATTTTTAGCTTCCAGGCAAGACAGTGGAATAGACAGTCCCTAGCATCACTCTCTCCCACAAATCAACCAATTTACAACAATAAAAAAGCAACGACAGCCAAACTGGGGCCACTAGAGCTCAGGAGAAGAGGAGGAGAGACCAAGGGAGTGCACGAAAGTGGGAGAAGCCATGATGAGAGAAAGAAAAAACCCTTCTGACTGTTTAGAATCCCAGCCCTTTCCAGGCTGGAGCTGCTGAGGTGTACAGAGCAGGAGCTGGCAAAAAGCCATAGCTGTGCCTTTCAGATGAAGTTGCTTGGAGGCAGCAGGGGAGAAGAGGGCCTTGTGTCCCCCAGGCCAGCAATACCACTAATAGGGTTCCCATGGACCTTCAAAGGACCAAAGAGCCACAACAACTGAAAAAAAGGAGCCACTCAGAGGCTGGTGAATCATTGCAGGGGACCAGAGCACAGCCGTCCCATGGGAAGTCTCTGGAGCAGTGGCAGTGAGGGAGACATGACCCCTGGGGGAACAATGGGGCACAGCAAGGACAGCTGATCTGCACCCCAATCAGTGTAGGATCATTCAGAAGAGACTGGTCAGGAATACAGAACCACATGGGGTGCAATTTGATGAAAAGACTCTGGCCCAGATCAGTGTTTATACACAACTCAGTTGCACCAGATTTCACTAGAACCGGAAGTACCTAAAAGTCAACCATTAAAACATGAGCTGCACAAACAGCCTTCCCGAGGGAATCAGCAGCAAAGCAGCAATTTAGCTCAACCACAGAACTCAAGTACTGGTCCTCACAGAAAGTTCCCCCATTTTAGAAGTAAGCAAAGGAGAGAGCAAATTAGTTCCAGTACAGAGTTCGAGTGGTGGGAATAGCAAATAATCCAACACAGAACTGAAAGAAAAAACAAAGTACCCACAACTGGAGACAAAGCTTGATATTAACTAGTAAAGGGTCTCATTTCACCAAAGAACACCTATAACACCTAGAAGGACCAGAAGTCCCCTGGGCTACCAAACCAGAAAGGGGGGAGGGCTAGGGGCGACAGCCATGCTCCCCAAAACCCGCAACCAGTCCCAAGGGTGGGGGCTTCAGGCCTCGGCCACACACCCCCAAGTGCAACCACCCTAGCAGTGACCACCAAGCCGTTGCAGGAAGCGGCCAGGGCTCCCCTGAGCTGGGATGGTGGGGGGGGCCTCAGGCCTCAGCCATAACACCCCCACACCCACAGCCTGCCCAGCGACAACTACCAAGCTGTAGCAAGAAGGGCCTCAGGTTCCCAAGTTGGGGAGGTGGGAGGCAAGGGCTTTTGGCACACCCCCCTGACATCTGCACCCAGCCCAGCAATGGCCAAGTCACCGCTGGAAGCCCCCTGCTCTCCTCCATGGGAATGTGGGGGTTGCCACAGGCCTCAATCCTGCCCCTTCCCCTTCCTCCTTCTTCTATCACATTTCCTTCCCCTTTCCCCTCTCTCCCTCCCTCCCAACTGCTCTGCTACATCATAGAATGAAAAAAAAATATTTATTTTTTTAAAAAGTGTTTTTAATAGGTTACTTCGTCAGATACAGAATATAAAAAAGGACACATTATTAATGCACCTATACAAAATGGGCATGTGGACAAGAGCTTGAAGGCAATATGCAAAAATGAAAATGTTAGGGTGGTAATGTTATAATTTTTTCCCCACATCTCCAAAATTTTTACTTCCATGCTATACCTGTTACATTGAGTTTCCAAATGCAAAAATGTTCACTTAAAAGAAAATTTCCAATGCTAACTGCAAATGTAAGTACTAGTAATTGGTAACTAAGGACTGAAACTTTGGCAACAGTTTTTCTCTACCACTACCTTTAGTCAAATAATTTGTTAGATAAAATATATTACCATAGACAACTAAGAATTATATTACTTTTTGGATTATGATTTAGGTTGAGACATTAGGAAGCAAACAGATTTATTTATTTAATAGCCTTAAATAATTTTAAACTTCTTATAGCCAACAAAGAAGTTGAAATGATGCTATTTAGGCATAATTAAGCAAGTAATTTAATCTCTGTGACTCAGTTTCTCATCCATAAAATAAAGATACTATTACTACATACCTCATAGGGCTGTCATGAAGGTTAAATAAATAAAATTGTAAAGTGCCTAATACATAGCAAGAATTCAATAAATATTACTGTGAAAATGAAAAATTCTGATTATAATAAATCATAAACAGTGAGCTTGTAGGGGGAAAAATGATTTCTAGTATTATAAAAAGAAGCCCCTAAAGAAATAACCACAGATACAGACAAAATTAACAGAACAATAAGAGATTACTTTGTTCAATCCCATGCAAATAAATAGAAAATCTGGATCAAATAGATAATTTTCTAGCAAAATATTATTTATGAGAATTGACCCCAGAAAAGAGAGAAAACCTAAATAGACAAATTTCCATACAAGAAATATTTTTTTTCCTTTTTGTCTTTTTTCGTGACCAGTAACGGGATCGCAACCCTCGGTGTTGCGCCTGTACCGCGACCGGCAACGGGATTGCAACCCTCAGTGTCACGCCCGCACCGCGCTCAACCAGTGAGCGGACCGGTCTCTACATGGGATCCGAACCCTCGGCGGGAGCGCCGCCACACTCCCAAGCGCCGCACTCTACCGAGTGTACCACCGGGCCGGCCCCATAAAAGAAATTTTTAAGAGCTCTGCTCCTCTGCCAGAAAGTAGCAGGCCCAGATAGTCACAGCAGACAATTCTAAAGTCCTTTAAAAAGAAGATAATTCCAATGTACTTAAAACCATTCTACAGATTCATTTCTGGCATGACAGACAGCATAAGGAGCTCTGCTAACATTCTAACCCAGTGAAACTGGTTAAAATTATAAAGTCACCATTGAAAGCTCTGGAAATGGTTCCAAGGATAAAAAGCAAATGAAGAAAAATCTACTCAAGAAAGTCTACAAAAATTCTGAGGTTCTCCAACTTAGAAAAACAACAACAAAAAGAAAATCTACAAAAATTTGGTAAGAAAGCCAAGATCTGTGGTATTTGAACCCATACCATTTCCTCCTTCCCCCCATCAGCTCAGCAAGGTAGAGATTCTACTCCAGACTGCTGCAGTCAAGAAAAACACAGGGAGAGGGAGGTTGGGGATAACTGGGTGGGGGACATGGGGTACAAATGCAATTTGTGGTAATGGGTATGCTGCCAGTATGAATCTGGCCCTCACATCATGGGCATGAGGGGTGACAATCAGCTTTGTATCTCATGAATATTCATAATCAATTTTTTTTTTAAAAAAGAACACAGGGTTCGTTCACCTCCCTGCTCCCAGTGAGAGGGCTTTCTTTCAGGAGTAGGAAGTCAGCTTACATCATCCAGTCCTCTGCTACCTGTTGCTAAGGCTAAGTTCCAGGTGAGTAGAGAGGTGGGAGCCCCCTTTTTCTGCCCTGCTCCAATTCATGCCCATTCAAAGACTCTACCTTGAGCACTGGTACAACTGAGAATATTGGAGTACTACTGGTGGCCCTTGCCCCAACTTGTGAGGCAGTGGCTCCACCACCAGGAAAGGCAAATCAAGAGGACCTCAGGCTACTGCCCTACTCTTCACCACCATGTCACTAAGCACTCAGTACCTAAAGCAGGATGTCACTCCGAGAAAAGCCCTAGCTTAGAGACTTTGCCTGACGATAAAGATAGAAATAGATCATAAAACAGATTAACTCCTAATCTCTTCCCAAAGGAACAGACTTCATTGGTACCAGAGAATGGAGAAGTTCAAGCCTTTGGGCACTCTCCAGAACAGTGGAAAATGTGGTGAAAGACAAATGGAAGAAGATTCATGGATTTAATGAAGATACAGTTTAAACTACAGGCTAGATAGTTTGTAGGAGAGAAGTAGGGAATAAAAAATCTGGGAAGAGACTTCTTAGGGTCAGAACAAATATCAAAAATGAACTCCAGAAATCATGCCTTTGAAGAAGCCAAAATTTAATTAGTTTGCAGACCAATTTATGCTCCAGGGCATTGCTGAAAACAATAGAGTAATCGACTGGCAGTTAGTGGAGTTTAACATTTAGGTGTGGTCAAGGATGGAGAGGAAGAGGGCCCATACCAATACCACTGTGACCTTGGGCATACCTAGAGCTGTGCCTCCCTTAGGCGTAATGTCAGAGGTTTAACACTGTGTAGGTGGGTGGGGGGCAGGGGGGTGGAAGAGAAGGAATAAAAAGACTTCACTAAAATAATTGGTCCAGTAACTAAACAAATAATCAAGCAAATAACAATGACAAATCTTTAGGAGGGAGACCAGTATCCAGCTACTACACAATATCTAACATGTTCAATTTCCAATAAAAACATAAAGAGGCATGCAAATAAACAGGAAAATATGACCCATACACTGGGGGAGAAAAGCAGGCAACAGAAATGTCTGTAAGAATAACCAGATGTCAGATTTAACAAAAAAAAGACTCCAAAGTAGCCACTATAAATATGTTCACTGAACATAAAGGAAAGCATGATTACAGAAGTAAAAGAGGGTATGATGACAATATTATACCAAATAAAGAATATTAATAAAAGAGATAAAAAGTATAAAAAAGAGCCAAATTGAAAACGTGGAGTTTAAAATTACAATAACTAAAATAAACAATTCACTAGTACATGTGAACTGGCAGAAGAAAGAATTAGCAAATCTGAAAACAAATCAATAGATTATACAAGCTGAAGAATAAAGAGAAAGAAGAATGGAGAAGAATGAATACCCTTAGAGAAATGAGCCCCAGAAAATGTGGGACACCATGAAGCACACCTACATACATTTAATGAAAGTACCAGAGAAGGAAAGAGAGAGAAAATAAGATATATTCAAAGAAATAATGGCTAAAATCTTTCCAAATTTATTTGTAAGCAATAATGCATACATCCAGGAAGCTCAACAAACTCCAAGTAAGTTAAACACAAAGAGATCAACAAACAGAAACATCTTAGGAAAAATGCTGTAACTCAAAAACAAGAAGAAAATCTTGAAAGCAGCAAGAGAAAAACAACTTATCGCTTACAAGAGAACTGCAATAAGGTTAACAGCTGACTTCTCAGTGGAAACAATGGAGGCCAGCAGGCAGTAGGATAACCTATTTAAAATGCTCAAAGAAAAAAACTGTCAACCAAGAATCCTATACCCAGAAGTGCTGGTTTCAAAAATGAAGGTGAAATAAAGTCTTTACTAGATAAACAAAAAGTGAGAGAATGTGTTGTGAGCACACCCAGTTTATGAGAGACACTAAAGGAAATTCTATGAAAAGGAAGAACAAGAAACAAGACAATGATGACTGCTCTTGCCACCTCTATTTGTAACAGCCTGAACAGAAGTGACTCCATTTTGTTAAGCCTTTGACTTTAAAAACTTGTTCTCTCCTGTAACCCAAACCACATAGCCTGCAGCTAATGGCCAGAACATGACTCTTGCTCTCACATTGTATATAAATGATCCAGAAAGCCATTCTTTACTAACTTAGGAACCTGATCTTATTTGTGAATAACAGGAACCGAACCCATGGAGAATGAATTATGACACTGGTCAATTCTCACCCAGGAAGTTCCTGGACAATTATCTGAAACACTCGAGCATGTCTGCACATCCCACTTGGTCATGATGAGTCATCTTTCCACCACAGACCCTTATAAAACCCTTTGGCAAGCCTCGGAGAGGTGAAGATGTTCTTTGAGACATAAGTCCACCATTATTTCCTCAGGCTGCCAGCTTCCTGATTAAAGGCTACCTTTTATTACACCAACACTAGTCTCTCAATTTCTGGCTACTGAGTGGTGAGCAAATGGACCTTTGGGGGTCTTGGTAACATATTCAATATTGTAGTAGAGGTTCTAGTCAGGAAAATTAGGCAAGAAAAAGAAATTAAAAGCAACCAGACTGGAATAGAAGAAACTACCTCTATTTGCAGATGACATAATCTTTTATATTAAAAAGCCTACAGAATCCAGTAAAAAACTATTAGAACTAATAATGAGTTCAGCAAGGTTGCAGGATACAAATACATTAGCAATAATCCAAAAATTGAAACTAACAATTCCATTTACAATTGCATCAAAAGAATAAAATATTGAGGAAGAAATTTAACAAAAGAAACGCAAAAATTTAACAAAAGAAGCATATAGTCTGAAAACTACAAAATGTTGAAAGAAATTAAAGATCTAAATAAATGGGGAAACCTACCATGTTCACAAATTAGAAGACTTAACATTGTTAAAATTACAACAGTCCTTAAATTAATCTACAGATTCAGTGCAATCCCTATCAGAAACTCAGCTGACTGCCTTGTAGAAATTGACAAGCTTATTCCAAAATGAATACGGAATTGCAAGAGAAACAGAATAGTCAAAATAATCTTTAAAAAAGAACAAAAGGACTCACATTTCATGATTTCAAAACTTACTAAAAACCAATAATAATCAAAACAGTATGGTACTGGCATACTGACAGACAGATTAATGGAATAGAACCAAGAGTCCAGAAATAAACCTATATACATCTGTGGTCAACTGATTTTTGACAAGGGTGCCAACACCATTCAAAGGTGAAAGAATAGTCTTTTCAACAAATTATGTTGGGACAATTGTGTTGGGACAACAGCATAGGCATATGCAAAAGAATGAAGTGGAACCCTTACCTCATACCATATACAAAATTAACTCAAAATGGATCAAAGACTTACATTTAAGAAGTAAAACTATCAAACTCTTAGAAAAAAACAGGGGTAAATCTTTATGATCTTTGATTTGGTAAAGGATTCTTAGATATAACAATAAAAGCATGGGCAACCAAAGATAAAATACATAAATTAAATGGCATCAAAATTAAAAATTTTGTGCTTCAAAGGACACCATCAAGAAAGTGAAAGATGACTCAGAGAATGGGAGATAATATTTGTAAATTGTATATCTTGTAGTGGTTTAATAACATATATATATATGTTATATATTAAACATATATATATATATAATTATATATATATATATGTTTAATATATAACATATATATATATGTTATTAAACCACTACAAGATATACAATTTACAAATATTATCTCCCATTCTCTGAGTCATCTTTCACTTTCTTGATGGTGTCCTTTGAAGCACAAAATTTTTAATTTTGATGCCATTTAATTTATGTATTTTATCTTCAAAAGATCTGAACAGACATTTCTTCAAGGAAGATATTTAAAAGGTCCAATAAGCACATGAAAAGATGCTCAACATTGTTCATTACTAGATGAGTGCAAATCAAAACCACAATGAAAGAACACTTCACACAAACAAGGCTGGCTAGAATCAAAAAGTAAGAGAATAACAAGTGTTGGCAAGAATGTAGTGAAACTGGAACCCCATACACTGCAGGTACGAATGTAAAATGGTACAGGTACTTTGGGAAACAGTATGGTAGTTTCTAAAACAATTAAACTTTGTTGTTACCATAATGATCCAGCAATTCCACTCCTAGGTATGTACAGAAAAGAACTGAATACCCAAAAACTTGCACACAAATATTTTTAACAGCATTATTCATAATAGCCAACAAGTGGAAACAATCCAAATGTACATCAGTAGACAAATAGGTAAACGAAACGTGAAACATTATTTGACTATAAAAAGGAATGGAGGGGTCAGCCCGTGGCTCACTCGGGAGAGTGCGGTGCTGATAACACCAAGGCCACAGGTTCAGATCGTGTATAGGGATAGTTGGTTGGCTCACTGGCTGAGCGTGGTGCTGACAACACCAAGACAAGGGTTGAGATCCCCTTACCGGTCAGCTTTAAAAAAAAAAAAAAAAAAGGGAATGAAGTACTAATACATGCAGCAATATGAAAGAATATTGAAAACATTATGTTAAATGAAATAAACCAGTCACAGAAGACCACATATTATATAATTCCTTTCACATCAAAGTTCAGAGTATAGAAATCTAGAGACAGAAAGCAATTAGTGGTTGCTTAGGGCTGAGGGCATTGGGGGTGGGTGGGAGGACTGTGCAGTTTACAGGGAGTAGGATGTGATAGCCAAAGGGTATGGAGTTTCTTTTTGAGGTAACAAAAATATTCTAAAATCAACTGTGTTGATGGTTGCACTTTTCTGTTAATATATTAAATAACATTGAATTGTACACTTTAAATGCATTAACTGAATGCTCTGTGAATTAAATCTCAATAAAGTTGTTTTCTTAAAAAAATTCCAGAGCATTAAAAAAGGAAAATTTCAAAATTCTTTCTTTGAAGCATACATAATATTGAAACTAAACCTGACAAAGACTGCACACAATAAAGAAAACTATAGACTAATGTCACATATGACTATTAATATACCATCTTATCCACACCTCATAGCAGGATAAATTCCAAAAGATTTAAATGTGAAAAATGCGAACTGTAATGGAAAATCTAGAAGCACCAAAGACCACACTGATAAATTCAACTATGTAAAAACCAAAAAAGTTCTGCACAGAAGTTCTCATAAATAAAGTCAAAAGACAAATAAACTGGGAGAACATCTGCAAACATACAGAGTGCCAATTATCCTGTTATATAAAGAATTCCTAGAAATTGATCAGAAAAAAAAGACAGCAATAGGGGAATGAACATGGATACAGAGAGTATACCAAAAAGGAAATACAAAGGGCACTGAAACACATGAATTTGCTCAAACTCACTCCCAAAAGGAGAAATAAAAATAAAACAATACTGAGATAACATCCCCCTCCCATCAGATTGGCAAAAATCCAATTGTTTGATAATATATTGGTGGGAAAGGAACACTGTGAGGAAACTGGGACTCATGTACATTACTGGTTGGAGTATAAATTAAAAATCCCTAAAGAAGAAAATATGGCAATATCTATCAAAATTTAAAACTATTATCTTTTGACACAACAATCATACTTCTGGGAATTTATCCTACAGATATACTTACAGACATGCAAAATGACTATGTATAGGCTTGTTCACTGTACTTTTGATTGGGGGAAAAAAACCCCAAAATATTGGAAACAACCTTATAGGGGATTAGTTACATAAATTATCGTACATCCATTGTAGAATGAAGAAGCAATTTAATTTTATGTACTGACTACATTAGAAAGAGCTCCAAGGTACACTATTGCGGGGGAAGCAAAGAGCAAGTGTTACATTCTACATTTGTGTAAAAGGAAGGGAGGGGTAAGAATCCATATGTAAATGTGTCTGTGTCTGTATATATACAGACTCTGAAAATATATAAGAAACTAAGACTTTTTTTTAATGGTGAGGGACAACTAAACAGAGGACTAGAACAGAGAACAAGTTATTTCACTGTTTAATTTTTTATACTTCTCAGTTTTTCATGAACGCTTTCTCTATTCAAAAAAACAAGAAAAAATAATTGATTCATAAATAAAAAAGCAACCAAAACAAACCTTAGAAACTGGAATGTTGCTGAAATAGGAAGTATTATATCATAACCAACATCAGATATGGTGAAATCTCCCTTTTTTTACTACAAAGATAAAATTATTTCAAATATCCCTGTACTGGCCAGCCACCAAAAAAAAAAACAAAACAAAAATTATTTCAAATACAGAATAATACATGGTAAGAAAGTCAACTGTGATAAATTACGTATGTATGTTGTAATACCATAAGCAAACACTAAGAAAACAGAACAAAACAATATACATAAAAATAATATAAATAAATCAAGATGGAATCTTAAAAAATTTTCAAGTAAAGCACAGGTAGGCAAGAAAAAAGAAACAGAGGAACAAGTAATGGAAGAAACAAATAGAAAACAAATAAAATGGCATACTTAAGTCCCACCATATCAACAATTACCCTAAGTGCAAATGATCTAAGTAAAAAATTAAAAGATAAAGATTGGCAATGTGGATTAAAAAAAACCTCACAAGCACACTATATGCTGTCTACTCGCTTCAAACACAACATGAAGAGGTTAAAAGTAAAAAGATGGGAAAAGATATACTATGCAAACATGAATCAAAATTACGTTACCTATAATTAATATAGGTAAAGTAGACATTAGAAGAAAATAGAACTCACTACATCTAATCAACATGATACCTGACATGACAGAAATCACTTTAGTTCTCTATTACATAGCGTAAATATACTAATGCAGGCTGGATTTCATCATTTAACTTATGCGGCAAACTTTCTAAATTGAAATTAGAATACAATTTTAAGAGAAGAAAAAATAAAATAAAATATCAGTCCATATATATGTATGCGTGTATACATATATATGTATATATAAAGTATACTGTATATATATATATATATACTGTATATATATATAAAGTATACTGTATATATACTATACAGTATATATAATTTTCTTTCCTCTAAAGTCTACTTTATACATATAAAGTGTATATATATATATATACACTTTATATAAAAAAGTATATATGCTTTATATATACTTTATATAAAGTCTATTTTATATATACTTCATATATATAAAATAGACTTTAGAGGAAAGAAAATTATTGGAGAAAAAAAAGGATACTACATAACGAGAAAAAAACAATCTCCGGGAAGACATGATGTTTCTAAGTATGTATCCACCAAACAATAAATACATCAAAATACATGAAACAAATACTGAGAAAGCTGTTTTTGCAGTAACGAAGTCCAACAATACCCCACTCTCACCAACTGATAGAACTACTAAACAGAAAATTCAGCATGGAAATAGAACTGAACAGCACAATCAACCAACAGAATCTAATTCATGTATATATAGAACACTCCACCCAACATCAGCATGAAAGATATTTTCTCAGGCACCATAAAATATTCACCAAGGTAGAATATATTCTGGGCCAAAAAACAAACCTCAGCAATTTAAAAGAACTGAAATGATACAGAGTATGTTCTCAGACCATAATGGAATCAAACTAGAAATCAATAGCAAAGAGACCACAGGAAAATCTCTAAACATTTAGAAATTAAACAGCATAATTCTAAACAATCCATGAGTTAAAGAGGAAGTCTCAAAGGAAATTTAAAAACATAAAATTGAATGAAAATGAAAACACAGATATCAAAATATATAGGGATGCAGCTAAAGCAGTGCTGAAAGTTATCACAAATGTATTTATACAAATGTAGACATAAATGCTAAATGTTTTCTTTTTGGTTTTTGCTTTTTTTGAGGCTAGGCAGTATGGGGAAAATGTTAAATGTTTAGAAAAGCGAAAATGTCTTAAATCAAAAATCTAAGTCCCAACCTCAAGAAACTAGAAGAGTAAAATAAATCCAAAGAAAGATAATAGAATGTAAAACAGAAAAATGATGGAAAAGGGGCCGGCCCGGTGGCGCACTGGATAGTGCGCCGCTTGGGAAGCACGGCGGCACACCCGCCCGAGGGTTCGGATCCCACATACAGACCGGTTCCCGCTCACTGGCTGAGCGAGGCGCGGGAGCAACACCGAGGGTTGCGATCCCGTTGCCGGTCCCCGGTCCGGTACGGGGGCAACACTGAGGGTTGCGATCCGTTGCCGGACACGGAAAAAGACAAAAGACAAAAAAAAGAAAAAAGAAAAATGATGGAAAAGATCAATGAAACAAAAATCTAGTTCTTAAAAAAACTCAATAAAACTGATGTCTCTAGCAAATCTGACAAAGAAAAAGAGAGACAACACAAACCACTAATAACAGAAATAAAACATGAGACATTAATATAGATCCTATAATCATTAAATAGATAATAAGGAACTACTGCAAACAAATTTACACTCATAAATTTGACAACTTAGAAGAAATGGGCCAATTCCTTAAAAACCACAAAATACCAAAACATAAACAAGATGAAACAGATAATCTGAATAGTCCTATAACTATTAAAGAAATTGTATTCATAATTTAAAAGCTCCCAACAGAAATCTCCAGGCCCAGATGACTTTATACGAGAATTCTACTAAACATTTAAAAAAGAATTAGACAGGCTGGATAGCTCAGTAGGTTAGAACATGGTGCTGATAATACCAAGGTCCAGAGTTTCAGCCCTTTACCAGCCACTGTCAGCCAGCCAGCAATAAATAAATAAATAAGAATTAACATCAATCTTACACAGTCTGTTCCAGAAAACAGAAAAGGAAGGAGCACTTCCAAACTATTTTTATGAGGCAAATATTACCCTGATACCAAAACAAGACAAAGATGGTACAAAATAAGAAAAGTACAGATCAATATATCTCATGAACGGAGACATAAATTGAATTCCACAATGTATGAAAAGAATTACACACTATGAACCAGTGGGATTTATTTCAGATATGCAAGGCTGGTTCAACAGAAAAATCAGTAACTATAATCTAGCGTGTCAATAGACTAAACAAGAAAAAACATGATTATATCAATTGAACAGAAAAAGCATTTGACAGGATCCAACTCCTATTCACAATAAAAACTCCCAGAAAACTGGGAATGGAAGGAAACTTCCTCAATCTCATAAAAAGCATCTACAAAAAACCAACAGCTGGCATCATATGTAATGGAGAAAGACTAAATGCTTTCTCCTTAAGATCCGAAACAAGGCAAAGATGTCTGCTCTCCATATTCCTACTCATTCAACATAGTATTGGAAATTCTAGCCAGTGGAATAAGACAAAAAAAGAATAAAAGGCAAACCAATTAGTAAGGAAGAAATAAAACTGTCCCTATTTACAGATGACACAATTGTGTACAAAGAAAATCCCAAGGAGTCTACATAAATACTCCTAGAATTAATATTAAGTTAGTTCAGTAAGTTCAAAGGATACAAGATCAATACTACTTTTATATACTAACAACAAACATGGAAATTAAAAATAAGATCACAATACCATTTATAATCACTCCAAGAAAATAAAATATTTAGGTATAAATCTAACAAAATATGTACAGGATCTATATGATGAAAACTGTAAAGCAGTGATGAAAGAAGTCATAGAAGACCTAAATAAATGGAGAGTCATACCATGTTCATGGACTTGAAGACTCAGAGAACTGGTGATTGGGAAAGAATTACATCTTGTAAATAATTTCCAGTTACCTGACTCCTGTTTGATTTGGATGGTAGGTTTGATACCAGGTGGCAAAGGAGACTGCTGAAGTTGTTGCTGATGAGATACTGGAGAAGGCTGGGCCACTTGTTGCTGTGTCTGTTGTTGCACTTGATGTAACTGCTGCTTAGGAGACTGTTGATGCTGTTTAGGAAACTGTGCAAGAATCTGAGTTGGGGCACCTACTAAGCTCTTGGGGGAAGGAAGTCTGGTTGATGCCATTTTGATTGCTGATGTAGATACACCTGTAGAAGAGTAAGGGAACAGAGAATTTAATAGAAAAGCAAAATTAAAGTTATTTTTGGTTATTATAGTAGATAATAGTTTAAAGACTCGGTAAATCAATAAAAATTGTTATTTACTGTGCACCTAGCAAATGTCAGATAAAATGTGTGGTGCTTTACATATTTGATATCTAGCCCTCAAACTCTGCAAGGGAGGCATCTTTGCTCTCAGACTCAAAAAATGAACTGATTTTCTCTTGGTAAAGAGTTAGAATGAAAGAAACAAAATATCAGACAGGATGTTCACAACCCTAGGTCTTTCAATAGACTTTCGGTTAGAAAAACTAGGTTCTCAATATAAATAAGAACAAAGCTAAATAATTATTTTTTAATCTTATTTATAAGTAATAGATTTTTCAAATACTACTTTCCAGGTTCTAATCAGCCAATTTAAACATGACATCAGATAAAATCACTCACATGAACATTCATCTTTTGAATTATTTAGCAAGGCAAAGTAGCTTTTCTACATCTCATTTTCAGTAATCTATAAATTAAAGTTATTTCTTGAGAACTCTAATTGGGCCCCTAAATAATCATGTGAAAAGTTACAAGTGAGCATTCTCAATATACCCACAGCAAAAAAATTCTAATAGAAGGTTCTTTTCAGTGCAATACTAATATCTGCAAGCACTCATAGCTAAGGAGTACTAGTAACTTCCACTAAAGACATGAGTTTGAGAAATTCTTCCCTCTCCCAGATTTTTCATCTGTAATTTTCTTATAATTCATCAACTACTCAACAGGATTTATTGTCTGTCAATGAGTTAATATTCCTAACAGAGAGAACATGGAATGTAATTCACTTAACTTTTTAAGCACTGCTGAAACAATGAAAAGAAACTAAGTTAATTGCCTAATTCTCAAGTCCTTAGGATGTATTTTCATACCTTCCTCTACCACATGACAAATACATTGCATTACAAAAAAATTTTAATATAATATCACACTTTTATGTAAAATGTCTCTAGAGAATGATGAAGATGGAGCAGGATAAACCTTTAGAAGTCACTCTGACTCTCCAGAACTCAGCTTCGTCACTTGTTGAATTTTTTCTTGCCCTACAAGTCTCTAAGAGTTGCTGCATGGATCAAGTAAGACCAAAGATTAAAGAACACTTTGAGAAGAGACAAAAGGCTTACTCACATTACTTACACAGTTCCCCACCCACCCTTCCCTGAATACTAGTGCAGTAGAGGGGATAGCTGTGCTGAACTAGACTATCTCTGTAGCCCCTTTCAGCACCAACATTTTATGACTCAATGAGTAAAAGGTGTAATACAAGTGAAAGATTATTTTTAAACTATTAAAAGCTTTAATCATTATATTGCACTCATAATGTATAATCTTGAGGTTAAGTGTGCACATAAATAATTCCCTAACTAAACTATGATCTCCATATACTTTTATATAGAAAAAGTGTCTGATGTAAAAGCATTCAGGCAGACTTTAAAATCAGAGAATTATATTTAAATTGTGCCTTCAACATACAATAGCTGTGAGACCTGATTAAAGTATTTAAACTGTCTGGATATTTATTCATTTAATAAAAACTTATTGAGCACATACTTTACACTAGATCCTGAGGAATCTATTATGTATCCCTGAAACAGTCCCTACCTTCAGGCAGTTAAAGTTTAGAGAAGACAATCAAATGATCACACAAATCATTACAAACCAATAAATGTTTCTTTTGTTTCAACAAGTAAAATGTCCTCTTCCTATTCCTTTGCCCTTAAGCTTCCCAAACAATTTAGTACTAAAGCCATCAGGTGGCACAAAGCAAGATGGACAGCTAGGCTGCTAAACAGAAGAGTGGCCTAGCATGGAGTGTCAGAGTGCACTGTGGTGACTGGCCTAGCAGGGGAGTGAGAGGCAAAGTAGGATGAGGAGGGCATGCACACTGGGGCAGCTCAGCATGTAAAGTTAGAACCCAGGTAGGATGAAGAGGATTTCCATGAGTGTGAACTACCATGAAAGTCTGAAAGCTTGGGCAGGGTGTCCACAGAAAGGGATGGTTAGGGTGGATATCAGAGTCCAAACAGGGTGAGAGCTTCTGAGTGGGAAGGCCACCTGGCACAGGTGTCAGAGCTGACCAGGGTGAGATAGGCATCCATGAAAAGAGGTGGCTGAGGGGAAGGGTGTCAGAACTCAGGTGAGGTAAGGTAGGAGTATGCAGAATGTCAAAGCCTGAGTGGGGTGAGGAGAGCATCTGCACAGGGGAGGGGGCAACAGCAGCAACAACAAGAGATTATTGGTTATATACCAGGAGACTGATAAAATAATTAAGAATATTAATGAAAGCTAGGTTTTTCACTGCCAAAGAAGGGAAGGGAGAAAACTAGAATTAACATGTAGTATTTGAATGAAACTGATATATCAGTATGAACTCGCAGTTTTCAAAATATAGATGTAAATATTTGTTTACATACACACACACACATTCCCTAGCAATGAGCATATCTAGCATCCATCCAGATCTTAGCTTCTAAGTATCACTTCCCACTAAAAGGAACCAGGGATCCTTGAAGAAATGGCTGATCCCAAAGCTGTAGCAGGAAAAGTATAAGATGAGCTTGGTAAATATAAAAGACTCTTTTTTCCCCTCTTTCATAATTTCTTCAAAAAAAATCACCTGTTTGAAGCAAAAATATTACCAATGGAATGTGAGGTTTATAAAATATACAGAATTAAAATGTATGACAACCAGAGCACAAGTATGGATGAGAGAAAATGGAAATGTACGATTTAAAAATTTTAACACAATACATGAAGTGGTATATTATTTGAAGGTGGACTGCTATAAATTAAAAATGCATACTGTAAGTTTACAAAGCAGAGTTCTCAACCAAGGGCAATTTTGCCATCTCCCTCCCAAATGCCCAACGATATCTGACAATCTCTGGAGACATTTTGATTGTCATGACAGAGGGTATACTACTGGCATCTAGTGGGTAGAGGCCAGAGTTGCTGCTAAACATCCTACGATGCACAGGTTGGCACCCATAACAAAGACTTATCTGGTCCAAAATGTCAATAATGTGAAGGTTTACTCTAGAGCAACTATTTTTTTAAAAAGTGCAGCTAATAAGCCAATAAAACGATAAAAAGGAATCATTAAAGAAAAACCGAAATAAATCCAAAATAAGATTGGAAAAGAGCAAAAGGAACAAAGAACATATGAGACAAATAAAAACAATCGTTAAGATGGTAGGCAAACTCAATCAAATTGATAATTACACTGACTGGATAAAAATGAAAGAATGAAAAAAATATACTTCGAGCAAACACTAATCATAAGAAAGTTGGAATAGCTACATTAACATCAAAAAAGGCAAACATAGAAAATCAATGGCAACATCCAGGGGTTACCACAGATAAAGAGGGACAGTTCATAATGAGGAGGGAGTCAATCCATCAAGAAGATACAAAAATTCTAAATATGTTATGGACCTAATAACAGAGTTCAAAATACATGAGACAAAAAACTGACAGAATTAAAGGGAGAAATGTAAAAGCCACAATTACAGCTATTCTCTCTCAGTAACTGACACAAGGAGACCAAAAAAAAAAAAAAAAAGCCCGAAAATCAAAAAAGTAAAAACAAAGAGGATTTGAACAATTCTATCAACCAATTTAATCTCATGGACATGCACGTGACCAAATGAAAAGTCAATTGTTCTAAAACCATTTACTGAATAATCTAACGCAGCGCACACTCTTGGTTGCCTACCTAATTTCATTTCCCCTCCGCTCTTCCTCCTTTCTATTAGAACCCTGTTTTCTCTCCCCAAGATTCGACTTCCCTGGGAATTGGCATGCACTTCTGGGGAGGCTGGCCTCAAGCCAGTCCTAGAGGACAACTCTTAATTGATCTAAACCAGTCATGGTGGCCCCATTACTTTTGCCAGGGACTACTTTAGGCTAGGATATATAACAAAGCTGTGGCCAACATGACATGAGAGGAATCTTCTCCTGGGAGGCTTCTGGGAAAGGTTTTTCTCTTTCCTAAGAGAGACCCACAGAAGGGGGATGTCTCTTCTTTCTCTGGACATTTTCACAGCTGAATGTGACACCTGAAATGCACTCATCTTGCCCATAATGGGAGTTACCTGAGAAAAAAGCTCATACACCAACGAAAACAAAAAAGGTGAGAAGAAACTCCTTCATGGCTCCAATGAGCTACTGCCTCCCTTCTTCCGGACTTCTGGATTTGTGCGGTAATAAATTTTCTTATTGTGAAAAACCAATCACTCAATCAATGCAGATTTATGTGAAGTCATTCATTCAATCACTTACCACATTTTGCAAGTAAATTTGGATAGTAACAATTCAGGGGCTCTGTAACAATTAATTTATTAAACATCTGAATGCCCAAAAGAATACAGTCTGCTGTGACTATTCCTAAAGCAAACATATTAGTCCATGTTTGGAGGAATTATGGTTCAGGCTACATTGGTAATTTTGAATAAATATGAAATACTCAAGAGTTTTTAACATGAGCCCTAGAGAAAGAATGAAGCCAAAAAAAAAAAAAAAACACAAAAAAAAGTTCTGGATTTGTGCGGTAATAAATTTTCTTATTGTGAAAAACCAATCACTCAATCAATGCAGATTTATGTGAAGTCATTCATTCAATCACTTACCACATTTTGCAAGTAAATTTGGATAGTAACAATTCAGGGGCTCTGTAACAATTAATTTATTAAACATCTGAATGCCCAAAAGAATACAGTCTGCTGTGACTATTCCTAAAGCAAACATATTAGTCCATGTTTGGAGGAATTATGGTTCAGGCTACATTGGTAATTTTGAATAAATATGAAATACTCAAGAGTTTTTAACATGAGCCCTAGAGAAAGAATGAAGCAAAAAAAAAAAAAAAACACATAAAAAAGCAAAACCATTTATGTGAAGGGTAAAGATGATACATAAATGTAAGAACATTACTCATGTTTTGTCTTACTCCCATAGATACTAAAGAAAAAAAATTAGGTATAAAACAATATATTCATTAAAAAGTATGCCATTCAAATTTTTTTAATCCTAGAAATAATTCCCTCCACCCCATTTTTTTTTAAACAAAAAGAATAAGGACTTAATAGTGGCCAGATACTACTGAAATATTCCAAGATGGTATAATTCAGGGAGATAAAATACAGCATGTAGCAAACTCTACAAAAACATTCCATCCCTTTCATTTGGCAATACTGCTCCTGAGTGTTGATTTTAAGAAAATAGAAGTCTCAATTGTATCACAAAAATGTTCACTACAGTTAAATCTAGAATATCATAACCTGGAAACACACTAAATATCCAACAATAAGAGCATAATTTAATAAATTATCCAACAGTAGTAGAAATATTAAACAGCACTAAAAATCATTAGGATAATTATAGAAAAATCAAAGAATGTTAATGAGGCAATGTTATAAGAAAGAATGCTACCAAATGGAATATGGACTTTTTATTCCAAATATATACAAAATATTATTCACATGGATAAAAATCCAATAATACTCGCACATAAAACGTAAAGTGCTATTGTGGTACAGTGATGGGGATTACTGGTGGGCTTCTGTTCTCTACTGTTCTCTAAAGCGGTGTAATTCACTAATACTTTCAGGTTTTAAAAAGCTTTCAAATGCTATTAGATGCTAAATGGGGACCATATTTGAATTGGGGGATTTCACAAGGATAAGATTTCATGAAACAAGAATGAAAATCAAACTGCGTTCAGGACGAGCCGAAAGAAAATTAAGTGAAGAGAGCAAGAGTATTAGTGGTACTTTGTAATTGCAAGCAACATGTTATTTAGTTTGAATTTGCGTCAGGGAGGAAAAATAAAAGGTCAGCAGAAGATTGTCACAGTATTAGGTAAATAACACATGAAGTCCACAAAAGAATATGAGGGAGAAAATGGTATGAAAGAAAATTTATCTCACCAAAGTAAGAGAATAGACAGTGGCAACAGGATTTATCTGTCAAACAGGCAGAATAAAAAGTGAAAATCAAGCTAAATAATAAACAATAGCCCATTCTTTGGTTAATGAAGAACATGAAGATGGATTTGAGAGATTTTAAAAAGCTAATTACAGCTTCTAATCTGATAAATATGCAATCTGGAGGGAAAAAAGGGGAAGAATCAAATACAAAGAAGCAGTCACCTAAAAGAAACTACTTCCTTTTATACACACACAAAGAGCATTCAACTCTCACCTTTTTCTCTATTACCAGAACCAGACTTATAACCACCAAATTAAAAACTATCCCTTCCAAATATTAAAGTGCACAACAGTATGTGCTGCTTCTTATCTAAGAAAAAGGAAAAATATAATATACACATATTTGCTTATATGTTAAAAAATGGAAGGATAAATTAAAAGCTAATTGAAAGAAAAAAAGACTACCTATCAGGGAAGTCAATAGAGGTCATAGATAAAAGGTAGACTTCCCAGAACATACCTTGTTTTGAGGATTTCACTCTGGAACTACATAATTATTTTACATAATTATAAATAAAACTAAGCAAAAAATGTTACAATGGCAATCCCTAAAAAATGAAATGAAATGAAACAAATTAACCTAATTGTGTACAGAATTAATGCTCAACTACAGAGAAAAGAATTAGTTCAAGTGACTTTAAAAATACAGACGCTCCTCAACTTATGATGAGGTTACTTCCCGATAAACCCACTTAAGTCAAAAATGCATTTAATACCCCAATAAACTCATCGTAAAGTCAAAAAGTCATAAGTTGTACCATACTAAGTTGGGGACCATCTGTAATTTTACTGTATATTTTTAGTGAGAATACCCTAAAAAACCCAAGAATCATAACAAAATCTTAAATTGTTTAATAATTATATTGTTAATCATATTAGTTTTGTTATTCTAAAACTATTATACAGTATAGGATAAATCAAATATGCAATTTTATTAATCATTAGAAACCAGGATTTTCAGTATAAGAGAAGAAAAAAGATACAAATATATAAATAGAAAAAGTAAAAACTCATAATTCTAAATTGGAATTGGTAATAGCAGTATAAACTGATGATGCATTTCCTCCTTTAAAATAAAAAGGACTCTACTAGCTCTGTCCAACACAAAGACGTAGAAACAAGGGCTGGTAGTTAGCTCAGTTGGTTACAGCACGGTGTTAACACCAATGTCAAGGATTCAGATCACTGTACCAGCCAGCCTCCAAAAAAAAAAGACATAGGAACAATGACCAACCCAGTAGCAATGACCACTTCCACAGTGCCCAGATTATGACGTCTAAAGACCATTTTCCACTAAGAAACCAATTTCTAATTCCAAATCTGGGGCAAGAAATGTACAAGATGAACTTGAAACATCTCATCATACCACAAAACAAGGAAACCATTAAAAACTAACATAGTTGTGTCAAGAGAATTTAGGAGCCAACTTGAAGAGGCTTCCACTAAAAAGGATGGGACAATTTCAGCATCAAGAGAATACCTGCAACACATTGATAGACATCAAAAATCTTAATGATATGGAGAGTAAAAATCTTATTTGCCACTGAAACAATGCATGTAAAAACATAAATAAAGGAAAATAATCAGGCATTTATCCTGCTTTTCCTATAAGAATTTGTATCTCAGGGTAAGCAGTGGTAATAAGGTAAGGTTCTTCTTTAAGAATTCCAGCTAATATATGAAGAAAATAAAGATAAAATCCATGTTGCAACAATCAATAAAATAATAGATCTAGGCAAACATTATCAATAGCTATTAAAACCATTTGGTGGGCTGGCCAGTTAGATCAATTGGTTAGAGTGTGATGTTGATAACAAACACCAAGGTCTAGAGTTAGATCCCTGTATGAGCCAGCAGCCAAAAATAAACAAGGATAACACTTGTATCCACTGGTCAATGTTAATATCATTAAAGAGAAAAAAACAGACATCATATGCCTCCTAAAGTCATGCAACAGGAAGTACACAATACCATTTAGAAAATGTTCATTCTGGGGCCGGCCCGGTGGCACACTGCTATAGTGCGCCGCTTGGGAAGCGTGGCGGTGCTCCCGCCGAGGGTTCGGATCCCACATACAGACCGGCCGCTCACTGGCTGAGCGAGGGGCGGGAGCAACACTGAGGGTTGTGATCCCGTGGCCGGTCCCGGTCCGGTACGGGCGCGACACTGAGGGTTGTGATCCGTTGCCGGTCACGAAAAAAGACAAAAAGGAAAAAAAAAAAAAAAGAAAAAAAAGAAAATGTTCATTCCTCTGTCTCCCAAATCAATCAGACTTGAATCTGATCAAGTTTCTAAATATAACTACCAGTTTTATGGAAGTAAACAGAATGAGAGAACTTGTTAAACCACACCACAGGGATAAAATCAGCAAATCTATACTATAGGAAACTCTCAGGAAAAATGACTTATTTCTGCAACAAATAAACTGCAAGGGGCAAAAAAGAGAAAAGATGGGCCGGCCCGGTGGCGCACTGGAGAGTGCGCTGCTTGGGAGCGCGACGGCGCTCCCGCCGAGGGTTCGGATCCCATGTGGAGACCGGTTCCCGCTCACTGGCTGAGCGCGGTGCGGGCGCAACACTGAGGGTTGCGATCCCGTTGCCGTTCCCCGGTATGGGCGCAACACTGAGGGTTGCGATCCCATTACCAGTCAGTAAAAAAAGACAAAAAGGAAAAAAAAAAAAAAGAGAAAAGAGACCTGTAAGTGAAGAAAGACATAACCATATCAATCAATTCAATGTGTGCACCTCGTTTATATCCTAATTTTCTTTAAAAAAAAGGGGGGGGCGGGCAGCCCATGGCTCACTTGGGAGAGTGTGCTGCTGATAAAACCAAGGCCACAGTTTTGGGTCCCTAAATAGGGATGGCTGGTTAGCTCACTTGGCAGAGTGTAGTGCTGACAACACCAAATCAAGGGTTAAGATTCGCTTACCAGTCATCTTTTAAAAAAAAAAAAAAAGTATGACACGATCAAGGAAATTTAGATTCTAACTGGATAGTTTATTATATCAAGAAATTGTTTTAAAAAATTTAGGTGAGAGTGATATTGTGAGTTGTGATCTTTTTTTAAAAGATACATACTGAAGTATTTATAGGTGAAATTATATGATTGCTGGGATTTGCTTCAAAAAATTCCAGGTCAGGGGTATGTGGAGGGAAATACAGAGTATAGATGAAACAATACCTACCATGTGTTGATTATCCTTGAAGGTAGGTGATGGGGATTCATTTTACTATTCTCTCTACTTTTGCATGTTTGAAATTTTCCATAATAAAAACATATATATATATTATCCTTTCCTCCAGATGATCAACTCAGAATAACCATTCTAACTGGTATAATGTTTTTTTGTAGGCCTGACATTTATTTGTAAATTATGCATCACATCTCAAGTATAATACATTTTTTTCTTATTAATTTTTTTTTTAATTTATAATGAACAGAAATTTATTTGGCTCTGAAGGTTGGGAAGTCCAAGATTGAGGCATCACATCTGGGGAGGGCCTTCTTGCTGCGTCATTCCATGGCAGAAGGGTAAAGAGCAAGAGAGAGAGGGCATTATAATCCCTCCTGTGATAATGGCATTATAATTAGTTATAATTATCTAATTGGTATAATTTTAAGAATTCCCATGTTCCAAGTATTAAGGAGTTCCTTTCCCTTCCTACAGCATAAGCCAATCATCCACAATCCCCTGCAACTCCCTACTTTTATAACCATGTCTACACTTTAAACATGGAGTCTCCCACCAGGTCAGTGTGACTTAAACCCTTTCCCCTCTACCACCAGCTGCCCCTACAAGAATAATCAGAGATATATAGCTCTAAAATGGTCTATCACTAGTCCACAATAGAAGCAGACACTGAATGCCCTTGTCCCTCAGTTACCCACACAGGAGTTGCTACAGAAGCCTTGTAGTCAGAATCACAAGTGCAGTTTGTGTATTATTACTTCTACTAACATCCATCTTTTAAAAAATAAAATGCCTTAATTTCTTAGCACTAATAATATCTAATAAGGATTGAATTATGTCCTTATTTTATAATATTTTATGTATTAGAAGCTTGATCCCCACTGTGACTGTTAAGAGGGTGGGAAGTCCTATTATGGTAACTGAAAGGTGGGGCCTTGGGGAGGTGATTAGATTCTGAGGATTGTGCCCTAATGAATGGATTATAATAATAGTGGTCATAGGTGTGGTTCTGGGGGCTTTAAAAGGACAGCACATGAGAGTTTCTACCTCTCTGCTCCACCATTCCGCCATGTAAGACTCCTGTGTTGCTGTAAAGTCACCAACAAAGACCCTCACCAGATGTGTTCCCTGGACTTTGGATTTCCCAGCCTGCAAAACTATAAGCAATAAATTTTGTTTTCTTACAAATTACCCAGTTCCAAGTATTCTGTCATAAGCAACAGAAACAGAATAATACAATATCTAAATTAAATATCTCAGACAGAAACAAAATAATCACATAGTTTCCTTGAGTATCTACATTCAGAAAGTTGACTTTCATATGCCTCACGCTCTGTCGGCTTGCAGTGACTTTATGAGAAATCTGAGAAGTCGTGTCCAGCTCCCCTGTAATTACATAAGGCTCAAAGAAATGTAGTATGTTAAGAAGCAGAAAAGAAAATGTGAGAAGTCATAAGTTCCCAAGAGAATCAGAGGATACCTGGAGAAAATCAGAAACACTGAATATTCTTTTCGCTTGAAGATATTTCATTAGTAACCAAGAGAATTACCTCTCATTTCAATTAATAGCATCTTCCTTGGAAGAACAGTAATCTTTCTAATACAATAAAACTTTACCCAAACTGTTTGGTCAGTACTAGAAGTGAAAAACAACTATTAATAGATGATCATTTACATTAATTTTCATATAGGGGTCAGTCAGATGAGAAATCAGGTGGCCTTTCCCTCTCTCACCTTCAAATATTAAAATGGTGAATTTAGAATATGTAATTAGCATTTTAAAACAGACTTTCTGCATTAAAATTATTTCTATATTTAATAATACTATATTATAGTTTATTGCTGTACAAATAGGTTGGAATGGTTTTTAAAAATTACTCACAGTAACACATAAAAGAAAATTTGAAGCCTGATATTTCCTGTCATTGATTGGGACATTAAATAGGTATCAGAGCCAGAAAATAATGACGGATGCTCTCACATCCTACCATAGGGCTGCAGAGTGAAAGAATACCAACTACAACTGTTAACTATGTAACTTCTTCCTTGCTAACACAGTTATATAGAACACACTATATATTACTAAGGCAGTCATGACACTTTGTTTTCTTATTTGAGTGCTTACATTCACTACTAGTTCATAAACTAGGATATTTCTAAGCCCCAGTATATCTTAGGCTATATATTCAAGTAAAATTCAATAAAAATACCAAGGTCCCTACTATACTGCTTCTATGCTCTCTTTGATAGATTGTAAATGTTCAGTATGAATTCTGTATTAAAAATGTTTACCTCTGATCCCTGTCTTAAGACATACCAACACTGTAAAAAGAAAATTTCTGACAATGTGCTATTTGCCTTTCATATGGGAGGAACATAAAGATATAGAGGAAAACTAAACTGATTTAAGCTAAAGTGAAACTGAGGTTTCTTTTCTTTTCTTTTTTTTTTTTTGTCGTTTTTGAGACCGGCTACACCGCACTCAGCCAGTGAGCGCTGTGAGTGCACCAGTCATCCCTATATAGTATCCGAACCCGCAGCGGGAGCTCTGCTGCGCTCCCAGAGCCACACTCTCCCGAGTGCGCCACGGGCTCGGCCCCTGAAACTGAGGTTTCTACATTATCTTTCCTCTGCTATGAAGGAATGATTGTCCTTGAGTTCAGCTCTCAGTTCCTCTCTCACTTAATACTTCCATCACCTATCCATATAGAAAAATTTAGGAGACTGAAGAAAAGACAAATGGCATGTCCCTGAAACCATCCTTTTCCTCTATAACTTATTCACTTACTTTGGTTGTGTATTTGATGTTTCCTCTGAAAAACATATAGTAATATAATTTCAAGTTTCTCATAAAAAATTTTCATTATATTAAAGCCATTTGTATAGTCCTTTGAATTTGCCGTGACAAGATTAAACCTACATTTTATGAATGCTAATTGCCTAGATGATTAGGCACCCCACATTTTGGAAAAAAAACTTTGGAGTAAACATATTAATATAAAAAGCTGAATAACCCACTATCTTGACATTCTCAAACTGGGGGAGGGGATTGGTAATTTCTGACCTAACAGTAGGGACCTTCATACCCAAAGCAAAAAACACACCCAGAGTTTTCTTCAAAATTCCCATACACCAACAGGGACAGAATTAAATGATGGTAAATCATCACTCACCTTGTGCTACTGTGGACATGACCACAGATGGTGTAGAGGATACCACAGCTGTTACCGCAACTGTATTAGGAATAGGTGATGGTGTAGAACTGCTGCTGCCACTGCTGCTACTACTGACCAGAGAGGCTTGTGAAGCAGTTATAACCACTGGTGGCTTCTGGGTTGTGGAAGCAATGACTGACGTTGGTACAAGCTTAGTAACTGCTGCATAGTTATGGGATTTGGAGAGAATGTTGGGCACGAAGGTTGAACTTGGTGATGTGGTCACTATAATAACCTAAGGAAGGGAAAATAAGTTATTTTCATGTACCTACTATACTATTAATGTATCTAGACTCAGTTAAATACAATTCAAAATAGCTTATAAAACATGAAAAACAATTCAATAGACAGGAATATACAACTAAAATATATGAGAGCTTTTCTTTATAGTAATCATCAAAATGTATTTAAAAGCAACAATTTTTACCAATCAAGAATTTTAAGACATATTCAATGCTGTGCAAGATTCAGCAAAGTAAACATTTCAATATACTGCTTAGGGAGTATAAATTGGCACAATATTTCCAGAAAGTAATTTGAACATTCTTTCACTTATAAATATTTATTGAGCATCTACTATGTGCCAGGCATAGTTCTAGATGCTGGAGAATAGAAGAACGAATGAAACAGACAAAATTCATACTTTCATGGAGCTTACATTCTAGTAAGGAAAGAGAAACAATAAACAAATAAAAAAGTAAATAAAACTCAGGTATAGACAAATGGAAGAGACAATAAAGCAGGATAAGGAAATAAAGGATGATGAGAGTGCTAGATGATTTTTTACTAAGTATTCAATGAAGATCTCTCTGTAAGGTAAAATTTGCACAGAATTCAGAAGGAAGTAGGGGTGTGAACCATATTGCTACCTAGATGGCACAGGGAGCAACAAATGCAAGGACACTGAGGCAGAAGCAAGCTTGGTATGTTCAAGAAATTTCAAGAACCTAATGAAAGGGATTTGAATGTATAAGGTAGAGAGTAGTAGAAGACAACCGCAGAGAAGTGACAGAAAACTAGATCATGTACAATAATGTTGATAACATATGCCCTTTATATGAGACTGATGTGCTACCTACTGCACTAAGGAGGCAGGTATGCCACAGATATTATGTGATGAAAATGGCACATTCTCTCTTTGTTCTTCCTCCCCAAAACCCAAAACCCTAGTCTAATCATGAGAAAAACACCAATAGTAGGGCATCTAAAATATATTTGACTAGTACTCCTCAAAAGTGTCAGGGCAGGGGGCTGGCCGACTAGCTCAGTTGGTGGAGCATGGTGCTGACAACACCAAGGTCCAGCGTTTGATCCCTGTTCTGGCCAGGGACCAAAAAAAAAAAGTGTCAAGGTAATCAAAAACAAGGAAAGTCGGAGAAACTTCCAGTCAGGAGGAGCCTAAGGAGACATGACAAGCACAGTAAATATAATGTGGTATCCTGAATGAGATCCTGGACCAGAAAAAGACAAGAGGTAAAAACCCAGGAAATCTGAATAAACCATGGACTTCGGTTAATATCAATGCATTAATATTGTTCATTAATTATAAAAAATATATCATACTAATGTAAAATGTTAAGAATAGAGGAAATTGGGTGCAGGGTATAAGAGGACTCTACTATCTTCTCAATTTTTCTGTAAATATAAAACAGTTCTGAAAAATGAAGTCTCTTTTTTTAAAAAAAGCATTATTCTATCTGCTAGGTGAAAAGTAAAGTAAGGCAGGGAAGGTAGAAATGGGGAGACAAATTAGGAAGCTCCTGTAAAAAACCAAGCAGAGATGATGGGGACCAACATGTCTGGTGGAAGCAGTAAAAAGTGAACAGATTCTGAATATAGTTTAAAAGTAAAACCAACAGGATTTGCTCATAGGTTGACACAGAGAATGTATGAAAAGAGAGGCAGGAAAGAGACACCAAAATTTAGCTAGTAGAGCTAAAAAAAAAACTGTAGATGATTTAGGAACAAAACATTTCAGACAGAGAGAACAGTATGAAGTAAATGACCTAAGGTCAGAATTAGCTTGATGTATTTAAAAACAGCAAGAACGCCAGTAAAGCAAAAGCATATAGGGAAAGGAGAGATTGGAAAAGTTAAGCAGAGGTCAGATCAAATTTGTAAGCCAAAGTAAAGAATTTAGATTTTATACTAAGTATATTGGGAAGCCATTGGAGGATTTTAAGTAAGGAAACAAGAAAATTTGATTTATATCTTAAAAGATCACTCTAGCTGTTATGCAGTGAGAGACAAGAGTGAAAGCAATGAAACCAGTTAATAAGCTGTTGCAGTAGACAAGGCGAGAAATGATAGAGGCTGCTTAGACTGGGGTGTTAGTGAAAATAAAAAGAAGAGATCAGATTCAGATTATTTTGAGAGGTAAAGAGAATAGGACTTGATGAATGGAAATGACAAGGTTAGGAAAAGAAGAGAATCGAGAACAGCTCCTAGAGCTAATATGTATTGGCTTACTTAAATCTCCCAACAATCTTATGACTATACTATTATTATCCCCATTTTACAGTTGAGAACACAAAAATCATTTAAATCTGTAGTATCAGTTTTATTCTGGGGTAAGTATAATGGTGGTATAGTGATAACCAAAACAGAGCAGAGCATCTCCTTCCTCTTTCACTGAAATTATTTTTCATGTGCCTCCCTAAGACAGAAAAACTGTTTTAAAAAATCAAAAGCATTTAAGCAAGAAAGTTTTTCATTTTTTTATCAGTTCTAAAGAAGGCCTGAAGTTAAATCAGTCAAAATTTACTGAATATGTCTGTACTCAGTACCTACATCTCAAAAGAAGCTTTGATCAAAACATTGTTATTATCTATTTTCGATGTTACAGAGAATTACAAGATATAAGAACCTGTTCATTACTTTGAGGAGTTTGCTGGTTATTTGAAGAGTTAAGAAAAATATGTCTTGACCAGCAAACACCTATATTGAGTTGACCAGCATAATATATAGACTTGATCAGCAAACATCTATACAGAATTCTTAGAAAAACAACAACCAACCATCATACAAACTGAGAAATAGACCAATTTATAAAAAGACCACAAGATTAAGAGTCAAACCTGTGCTTAGATCCTACCTCTGCCACTTACAAATGGCAGTTCCCTGGACATGTTAAAATCTCTGGACTCCAATTTTCATCTATAAAATGGGGATAATACCTATTCTGCAAAATCATTAAAAGTATTAAATGACATAATGATGTGAAGCATCTAACATAGTGCTAGGCACATAGCAGGTGGTCAATATTTGGCAGTCAACAAATGATACTTATTAGTAGATTACTACTACTAAATAATAAAATGTTAAAGGGATATCAGTAAAGCCATTATAGATCAAATCAATCTGGAAATGTATTTCAATGTACTTTATTTTTGTTTCATTAAAAACATTTTCTTTAACTTTTCCCCAAATTCTCATTCCCTTGAGAATCCAAAGAATTCATAGCTACTACCACAGGCAAACTAATCAGAGTAGTAATGCCAATTAAGTTTTACTTTGCTAGTTCTAAACTAACAGCGCTCCAGGAAGCTACTGTAGTTAGCTTCTACTATAGTAGCTTCCTAGAGCACAACACTTATAAGGACTCTGCAGCACAAATGAAGATTCGCCAAGGTTTGGCAGGAAAGTGTGTCACAGTTAATTAACAATGTCTGTCATGGGCAAGGAAGGGGAAGCATTCACACTTGTGTCAAATATTTGCAACCTCAGAACTAGAGTACACATGTAGGCTTCTAACATTAAGACAACAAAACTTCAGCAAAATAAATCTAGAGTCTTTAAGACCACGTTTTGGGTTACAGATACAAATGATAAAACATATTTTGAGACTTTAGTCTGCAAGATGATTTCTGCTATGAAAAGGGGTTATCCAAAATTAGAGATCCACGTTAGAGAAAATCTACTTGTACTTTAAAGTTACTTATTACAACAAGGGAAATATAGGGGTTTTGAAACCAAGTGAACCAAACAGTGTTTATTCAGGCCATAATTCAAATTACTGACCTTCTAGCACTCACAAAAACTCCTTAAGAGTGCTGGGACTTGCACCCTAAGGACAAAATGAAAAATATCAATCAAGCACATGAAAGCATAAAGCTATATTTTGTTGCTTTGTTTACATAAGTGCTGTAACAATGTTATATTTAAAATGAAGGCACCACACTAACATAGATGGGAATTTGTCTACCCTGAAAATATATGACCTGTTCAAATTTGAATAAAGTCCACAAATTTATAAATAATTATACTTAATATAAAAGTCACTGTACCTAAAATAATTCCTAAGTTGCCTCACACAGGATTTGTGAGAGATCCAAGGTGAATGCAGTAATGGCAACAGCCTTAGATAGATTTTTTTTTAAAAATCTAATTACCCAGCAAAAGGAAAACAAAAAACAAAACACCCCAAAAATATTTATTAGTCCTACCCATACTCAGCTTGTCCACAAAATAATAACATTTATGGCATTGAGTACACATGAAATAAAAGAGTACAGTTTTACATCTGGAACATAGTAGATGCTCAATAAATATTTGTGGAATGAATGAGTCTTATTTTTTATTTGTTTTAAATGTTTATTTTTTAAACATAGTAAGACAAATCTAAGGTTCTGAGCCTAAAATCTATTATATGACTCATATGTAACTTCAGAGATAAATATGCCCTCTACTAAGCATCACAAGTTTGACAACCTCAACTATTTATTCTCAATTGAAAAAAAAAAAAGACATGAAATCTGTGAATTGAAAAAAAAAAAATTCACAGACTTCATTTATAGGCAACCCCTCATCTATTACAAGTATTGTTACATAATCCACCAAAAAAGATTGGAATGTTAATGATGTTAGGTGATATTTATTGAGCACTCATGATAGGTACTATGTTAAGTATTTTCCATGAATCATCTCATTTAATTCTCCCAGTAACTCCAGAAAATACTACTATCTTTGTTTTATAAAGGAAGCGAGGCTCAAGAGATGTGGCAGAGCTAGTATTGGAACCAGATCTATTTATTCACTTATTATTCATTCATTTATTAATTCATTAATTCATTCAACAAATATTAATAAGCTACTATATGTCAGGCACTGTTCTAAACACTAGGGAATATAGTGATGAGTAGGACAATGTCTCTGTCCTCAGCAACTTATAGTCTATGAGAGAAATAGAAAATAAACAAGTTTGCCATATAATGTCAACTAAATATAATGAACATAATGAATAAAATACGAATATAACAAATGTAAATATAATGAATAAAAATAAAACAGAGTAAGGGAATAGAAGGGAGGTAGGTGAATAAGGGAATATGGACAGGAGGCAGGTGCTCTTTTAGCTATAGTTTTGCTATTCTCAAATACCAGATTAAAAGAGCAGATTGGGGAAAGAGAGAAGAATTACTGAAAAAATAAGATCCAGCAATGAAAGCAAAGGCAGTAAAAGCATTACAGTAAATACACTTAAAATTCAGAGTATAGTGGGCTGATGCCATCTAATATAAGGCCAGCCCTGAAAGCAATAACTATAATACCATATGAAAAGTGACTTTCAGGAAGATCATCTTGGAGTCATTAAATAAAAATTTAAAAATTATGTTTAGTATAGCATAAAGAAGTCATCAAAATAGTTAATATCTAAATATTAAGGGATAAGCTTCAGTGAACTCTTGAATTCACTTATTTGAAACAGCTCATTATCAATAGTGTAAATATACAAAACACTGCTTTCCATAAAATATGTGCAAGGGAAGGAAGCTAACATTTTTTTGAATACATACCTTATGTTGCACTTTAAATATCCAAACTCACTTAATCCTCACAATAACCTCATAAGATTGGCATTATTCTCATCTCACAGATGAATAAACAAATTTAAAAAGACTAATTTACCTCAGGTCATACTGGAAGATATAGGGTTCAAACCCAGGACTCTAATTACAAAAATTCTCGCTTAATTTTAATACTACATCATAATCCCTCATCCTTGGCTTGAAAATAGTATTACATCACATTGATCAGCTCATTATCACTTCTAGTTATTAAGAAAATAATGATAATTTTATATATTATGTAATGTTATCTTTCCAGGAAACTCAAGGAGGTTCTTTAAATGAAAGAATCAAAGGTGAAAAACCATGCATTGAATGCAGAATTCACTTCTACTCCTTCCCAAAACAGTATGAAGGGACTTTTTAAAGGGGAAAAGACACATAAACCTGTAAGGTCAAAACGAATAGGAGACAACAACTATAACATTTTGGAAACTTGAAAACAGACAAGTAGTAACAGATCAAGCATACTCATGAAAGTGGAAACCTAAGGCAGCAAACAGAACAACAACGAAATAACAACTTGCATTAGTGAACCCCAAAAAGTCTCAGGAATTGAGAGCACCAGAGACTTATGAAGTGGGGGTAAAGGTGGGACTAAGGAGAGAAAAATTAGTTGAAAATCTGCTTAAGAAGCATTTAGATCCCCAGCTAAATCTCCCTGACACTAAAGGCTAGGAATCTCCTCTCTTGAGAGACAGACTGAATCTGAGGGAATGTGACTGACACCAGGTGCAGCTGAAGGAAGCAGGTGCTATACTGAAAACAGAGTGGTTAAGTAAAGTCTATATAACCAATGGTCAAGCCACCCAGTCCTCTCTCTCCATTTACTCCCAAACACTGGCAGCCAGGCTTATGCTACTAAAGGCAAGAGACTGGAAGATATTTCTCTGAGGAATCTGACCAGTCCAAGAAAAAGCTCTAAAGATAGTGACAACTGGTGGAGGTGAAGGGGTAGTGGGTGTTCCTTAACAAAACAGCCCTGCTAGGTCAATCTACAATGAAAGTCACCAGTCAACATGTCCCACCCATACAAAGAGTTCTCTGTCATCTTTTTAGTGCTTATTTTCATATATAAGCAGATAGTCAAACACTCAAGGAAACTCTGGAATGAAAGATATCAAAACAAAGAGATAAAAGAAACTTACAGGTAACAGAGAGAACATGAAAGAAGAAAACTTCAAAAAATTATCATGAATATCATCAGGTAAGAATATATAATGATTTCATGAAAGTGTAGGATGCTATTTTTTTTTTAAAAAAGTAACTTTCAGAGTACAAGAAAGAGTTACTAGAAATTTAAAGTATAATAGGAAAAATGAAAAATTCCATAGCAGTAGTGAATGATAAAGTTAAAGAATAAGGAAAATAATAATACTTACAGAACATTTACCATGTGCTAGGCTCTATTCTAATAGTCTCATATATTATCTCATTTATTTACACCCCAAAATCCTATAAAATAGATATATTGTTTTTCTTATTTTACAGATGAGAAAATTTAGGTACAGTGTTTAAACTTTTCCACGGCCACATAGCTAGTAAGTAGCAAAGACTAGGATTCAAATCCAGGCTTTTAGCCACTACACTATAGAAGGGGGTAAAAACCAGAAAACAGATGTGGAGGGCCGGCCCGGTGGCGCACTGCTACAGTGCGCTGCTTGGGAGCGCGGCGGCGCTCCCACCGAGGGTTCGGATCCCACATACAGACCGGTTCCCGCTCACTGGCTGAGCGAGGTGCGGGCACGACACCGAGGGTTGTGATCCCGTTGCCGGTCCCGGTCCAGTACGGGCGCGACACTGAGGGTTGCGATCCGTTGCCGGACACGAAAAAAGACAAAAAGGAAAAAAAACAGATGTGGAATGAGAAAAGAAAAAAATTAAAGGACCAATCCAGGCAGTTCAACATCCTGAATAATACATGAACCACAAAGAGAAAACAGAGAAAAATCAAAGAAATAACTCAAGAAATTTCCCAGAAGGACATGAGTGTCTGGAATGAAAGGGTCCACTGAGTATACATCTAATGGATAAAATAAAGACCCACCCCAGGAAACATTACCATAAAATTTCAGAACCCTGGAAGTTACTAAGATTTTTCAAACAGAAAAACAGGATAGAGTGGCATTGGGCTTCCTAAAAGCAATACAGGAAGCCAGAAGCCAATGAAGCAGTATCTTCAAAATTCACAGGGAAAATGACTTCCAACCTAGAACACTTTACCTAGCTAAACTATCAAGAAAGTGGGAGGATGGAATAAAGAAATTTGCAGTCCACTATGCAAGGTCTCAAAAAATTTACTCTCCATCCACCCACATACCAGGAAGCTAATGGAGGAGGATATGCTATAGCAAAATGAGTAAACAAACTAACAAAGAAGATCAGAATGGTGGTAAAGGGAAATCCCAGAAATAGAGGTGTGCAATAAACCAAGAGAACCATCAGGGTCCAGATTAGTGTGGGAAGACAAAGGGTTCTAATAACAAGAAATTGATAGAATACTGATGACTTACACATACTTAGAGAACAGTTCAGGAATGAACTAACGATAGCATACAAAGAATAAAAAAAGAAGATAATTGTTCACTTCATTATATCCTTCCTTTCTTCTATCAAATACCTAACTGTGACAACTTTGTTACTTTGGCAAAGTAAAAACTGAGTTCCTAAAGATAAAGTTATACAAATATAGGTTAAAAAGTTTATTCTATTTTAATTTTTTCCCAAATGGCATTACGATGATAAAATAGAACACAAGTCTTAGAAGTAGGAGATCTGCTAGCTGTGTCACTTTAGGCAAGTCATTTAACATCTCTGAGCTTTATCTACAAAAACTGAAATAATAATACTTATCAAAGCTTTATGTGCAGAATTAAATAAAGTAAGAGATGTGAGCATTCCCAGCATAATGCCAAGCACATAGTAAGCACTCAGTGCATGTTTGTTAAATATAAATCATACTGTCATACTGGAAACAATAACTGGCAAGCAGAGTCTCCCTCTACCACATACCTTCTGTGTTGTTGTGTTTGTCGTCTGTGTTGATGGTTTGGTGAAGGTTATTTTCACAGGAGACATGTGGGGTGGTAAGGAATTGGCAATGCTCTGCATGATGTTGCTCATCTTGGGACTACCACTCACAGGCACAGTGATCGTCTTTGAAACTGGAACAACAGCCTTTGGAACTTCCTTTAGGACAACAGGTGAGGAGCTAGAAGAGTTTGTTCGCCTTCGTTTTCTGGGTTTTTCATCTTCATCTGAACAGCTAACACCTGAAAGGCAATGACAATATAGCTATGTTTATATAAAACTAACCTTGTATTTTACACTTTATTTTTAAAACCTTTTGTGTCATCAAGTCATCCTTGAGGTCTCCCTTTACCTTATGCCTAATTAGTCAGTAAGTCCTATCAACCCTTCCTCAGAGTGGTCTTTGAATGCCTTCCTTCCTTTCTTTAAACTTACAACCACTGCTCCATGTCAGTCCTTATTTCATGCCTATACTTGTGTTTTAGAAACAACCTCCTAAAAGATGTCCATACTTCTAGTCTTTCCACTTCTATTCTACCTTACACCCTACTACCAGTTACAAAATTTCACATCTAATCACACCAATACACTGCCTAAAATCTTTTAGTAGTTTTTATCTCCGTACAAGATGCACAAAATCATTACTGTATCATTCAAGGCCCCATATCTTTCCAAGAACACAATAGCCTGTTGCACCCACCCTGTGCACCCCTATAATCTTGGCATACTGAACTGTTCACCATTCCCCAAAGCCACCTTACCACATTCTATCCATCTCTATATCCTACTGTTCCTTGGGGAATACCACCTACCACCAATGACCTCTTCATCATCCTGCAAGCCACCTCCTCAGTGAAGTTTTCCCTTAAACAAAGCTAACCCATGTCTCCTCTGAGCTTATAAAGTACTTTGTACATTCTCTTTTTCACCACTACCACATGGCAACATGATTGTTTGTCTGCACACCTCCCATTATTAAGGGGTTCCCTTAGGGCAATGACCAAGTCTCATTGATTTGTTTCCTCAGTTTAGTGCTTTGCACATACAAAGTTAGGTGAATAAATAATTATATCCCAAACTAATGTTATCTGCGTGACTTCTGAGTACAAAGCAATAAACTTCCTGTTACTTAAAACTACATGTAATGTGAAATGTTTTCCTCATGTTTGGGTTTCACTTTCAGTGTTTAAAAAAATGATCCAAAAATAGGTCTTTACAGTTATTTCTTAAAAACGACATTAGCTAAATCCACAGAAATAAAAAATAAACATAATTAATGGTACCAGATTCTTAGGTTTTTCTTTATGCACTCAGCTTTTTTGTAGACTTTTTAAAAATCAAGTGAGAAACATAAAATAGCAACCTACATAAGAAACCTCTAAAGAGCAAACATAAAAAATTATACAGCATGACTCATGGAATTGGTAATAAAATATAATTCCTTACACCTTCAATTTTTAGATTCTAATTTAAACAGGACTGACAATGACCTAGAATCATCACTGTCTGAAACAACAAACTCCACCCCCAAAAGTTACAAAGAAATCAAGTTTATAACTATTTTGAGAAAAATGAAAATCAAATATTAATGTTCTCCAGTTGATATAAAAAGGAAAGCAAAAAATAAAATAAAAAATTAAATTAAATTTAAAAATAAAATAAAAAGCAACACTGACATACATGAAATTTAAAACATCAGGCTGCTTTATAGAGTAGAATCAAGATGTTAAAACTGCAAATAAAAAAACATCAAAATCAGTGAACTAGAAATGTTAAAGATAAACTCTAGAATGCATCAATGAACCTAAGGTTAGATAATATGTTACATAAAATAATTTAAGAAAATACTGCCAAGATTATCACTATAGGAGTAAACATTGAATAAATCACATAAAAACATTCTTTCAGTTTCTATTCACAACATTTATATTCCATGGCAATCAAAACAAGTGAATGCTTGAAGGACAGCACTGTTCAAAGGCAGACTGCCCACAGAGAATAAAAAAGAAGTCATTTCTCAAACCCTAGAACTGATTAAAAAGCAATATATACCTAGTCACATGTAAAGAAAGAATTTCTTTGGAACCTTCAAAAACTAACCACTGCTAATAGCTAGTGAACTGATGATTTAATATAGGAAGACAGATCTAATCAGAACCTATACTGCAGCATTTAGCCAAGATGGCCCTGATAACACTGAGAATATCACTTACTTTTGACATAAACAGTACTTCCACTTGGCAAGACAACTACATTGGAGGCAGGACTGGCAGGTCTTGGAGACTTAACCGTTGCTATGCTGCCACTTGGAACAGGGGTAGAGGTTGGGGTTGACGTGGTACTTGTGTAGGAATAGCAAACCACTACTGAAGGAACGATAAAAAAGTTTGCTGTTAACTTTCACAAAAACTGTCCAGGCATACAGAGAAATTATTATAATTGCAGGCCAACTTTAACATTTTAATGTGATCAGAAATTATAGGCCAATACTAGGTATTAGGTCCACAGGTAAAAAGGTATTAATAACCTCTCCTGAAAAATCATCACTTAAATGCGTTTTCCCCAAGTATTTAACAGCAATGTCTATAGGTGACATTGCCAACAATGTCACCTTCTCTGTTGGCAATGTCTATAGGTGACATTGCCAACAGAGAAGAATACAGTTACAAAGAAATCAAGCTTAAAACTATAGTGAGATAAATGAAAATCACTTTTTATTTATGGCAGGAGTTGGACAATAGGCACATACTTGTATTCCCTTTTAATACTAATAACAGCACCAATGATGGAGTAATGGATAATTTTTCCCTAACCACAACAATTGCCAACATGGCTACTAGGGAAGAACTAAGCTAAGGTTCTTTTTTATAAACCAACTCACTAGTCATCTGCCATCCAAGTGGTACAACAATAATTCAACTAAAATAATGACATCATATTTCCCCCTTATCATTCAGTGAAGAAACACAGCTCAACAACAGAAAGAATAGCTCATAGGTACCATTTATTGGGTACCGTGTACTGTGCTAAATCCTTTCCATACATTATTATTAATTCTCACAATACCACATCTTCATTTTAAAGATGAAGACCCTGAGGCTCACAGAAGCTAAGACTTGCTGGAGGTTACATAGCTAGGAAATGGCAAACTAAGACTAGAACATAGATTTGACTATTGGAAATTCTACAGTCTACACTCTACCAGAGAGTTAGATGGAAAAGGTAAAAGTGGGAAGGGAGGAAAGATCCTCTCCAACAACGAAGAAAACAGAAACTCAATGGAGGCCAAGTTGCACACTGATAACTGTCTCCCTCCAAATATAGCTTCCTTCAGCCTAAAACAGACCCTGGCATGCATAACAAGAAGTGTCTCACTCTGCTCCACAGCCCACTGCTCAGCAAGAAAAGATAATTCTCTACAGTAATCTGATAAATGCATTGTTTTCAGGGTCACTGTCATGCAACACCAAACTAAGTTCTGGAGTCAATCCAAAATGCTCTCTTCAAATTTAATATTACTCTTCCTCTTCGTAGCCTCAGGAGGATTCAATAATTTTTAAAGCAAGTGTCAATTACTAGATTAAATAACAATAAGAAAGTCTTTCTGTCTGCCAGGTAATGGATTCAGCACATTGATTAGAACAGAGAAATAGCATATTCCATTGATTCCAAAAGACAAAAACAGAGCTTCATTTTCTAAAGCTATCAGTTCAGCATCTTTTCCAGCAGCTAAATAACTCCTGTCATTTTATTCATTTTCTAATGTTACACCTTAGGCCTTCTATTCACTTCTAATAAGATACAGTGATGACAAAACTTCACTTCAGGAAGGCTTTCTTGCAATTTTGGGATTAACATAACTCACACTTTAAACAAAAGTAAGATTTAGGGGCTGGCAAGTTAGAGCACAGTGTTAATAACACCAAGGTCAAAGGTTGGTGTCCCCATACTGGCTAGCCGCCAAACAAAAAAAAAAAAAAGGAAGATTTAATTTTTGTTGTTTCTAGTTTCAGAATCAGAATTGTCCACTATGTTTCATAACTTTTTACCACTGGGATAAAAGTAGATAAAAAATAAACAACTTTTCTTGAAGATTCTGAGAACAGTGATCTCTAACGCAGAAATATTTTCTACTCACCTTCCTTGCTTCCTGTTTCTGCAGGCACTGGAAGAGATGCATTATGCTGAATAGCTGCATTGGCAACAGCATTAGCTGTTACAGTGAAGGCTGTTTGGGGAACAAGCCGGGGCATCAACGGTACCAATCGACGACCTTCAATGGACCATTCTGAAGAGCTATTAGGTCCAGACATACTAAACAAAAAAGAAAATGCTGCTACAAGGGTTCTCAATCACTAAAAGCAAATATAACTTTTTAAATTATAAAAAGTGCCGAGTGAACAGAAGAGGTTTTATTTTAAGCAAGCAAGATCAAAGGTATAAATAATCACAGTTCAAGGAATGTCACACACTTGGGTTCTTACACATTTTATTCTATAATCTGAATCTTATAATGAATATAAGTGAAACTATAAAAAATTTTCCTATGCCTTCTAAATACATATTGATGCTGGTTTTATTAATTTAAATCTGGTATCACTAATGAAAACTAGTATTTCTACTAACTTTTAGAACTTAATTTTGTAATTAAACCAATAAAGTAAAAAGCAATCATAATTTTAAAAATCAGATTTTCCTTAATAATTGAGGATGGAATTCACTGAACCTTTGCAAAATTGTCTAACTGCCTGCATGGCCAGAGGTTCTAAGGCTTTCAAACAAAGGAAACTGATGCAGTAAACAAGGGGGACTAGTAGTGAAGAATAGAAGAGGGCTGTACAAGTATGTGCAGGTACTTCAGAAAGTTCATGGAAAGGGCCAGCCCTGTGGCTCATTCAGGAGAGTGCGGCGCTGGTAGCACCTAGGCCGTGGGCTCGGATCCTATATAGGGATGGCCCATGCACTCACTGTGCCAAGGGTTGCGATGCCTTTACCAGTCAAAAAAAAAAAAAAGTTCATGGAAAGATTCGTATTACCTTTTAATTCTATTTTTCCACAAACTTTTAAAAGTACCCTTGTATATAACAGCATGTGTCATTGACAATGTATTATATTATTATCCTTCCTGTTAAAAAATAGACTAGATCTGAGGACACTGGAAGAAACTTGCCACTACTTTATTTATACCACCCTTCACTCTAAGAAAGATTTGAGGCAATTGAGCTCTATCTCTAAGCAGACACCACTTGCAGTTTCTCTACCCTAAATTTCTTAAGCGAGTTTTATCCCAGGAATCCAACCAGAGGTTGGAATATCAAAAGGTAGCTGTGTCACTTCTCTTGCTATGGCTCCATGAAAGACCCTGACTAATAATTAGTGTCGAATTTTAAAATTCACCCAGAAACAATCTCTTCACTAAATCAGAAATTTCTACACTTTTTTTGAAACCATAGATTCTACAACCCAACCTAGAGTTTAGGACTCTGTCTATACACTGATTCTAGATTTAGATGGAGTACACAAAAGCCCTTGTTAGTGGACAGTGGAATAATGATAATGATGATGATGATGATGATGATGATGATGATAGTTAACATCAATTGAGAATTTACTATATGTCAGGCATTGTTCTAAACATTTTACATGCATTAACTCATAAAGTTCTCTCAACAATCCTATGAAGTTGGTAGTATTATTACAGATAGGGAAACTGAGTCACAAAGAGGTTAAATAACTTGCGTAAGGTCACACAACTAATACATATCTCCTTCAACAAGCATATATCATGCTACTGAAATTACATGCCACATCATAAACAGAAAGTAGAAAATTTTTCAAATGGATTTTATGTCTAACTTTTGCCTTTGATTTACATCAATTGGGCACTGAAATTATCAATTTAGATAATTAGACACTACCAACTTTCACTGAATGGAATAAATTACAAGTTAAGAAGGGGTTAAGTTCGGTTCAGAAAGAAATTTCAAGGAGCTGATGAATCCAATTAGGTTACTATGCAAAATCTGTAAATTCCCTCATGGCTTAACACAGTCGTACCTAAGATAAGGAAAAGAGGAGATCTTAAGACCCCAATAACTCTCACAAATTTGTTACTATATAATCTCCAAGAGGATACTAGTTCTGAAACAAAGAATGGTACAAACAAGAAAGAAAGACAGAAAGGGGCTATAGCTAACTATTAAAGAAAAAAAATTCTAAAAGCTATTCAGCACTTTCTTGGCTTACTCCTATTTTGCTATCATTTTATTAGAATACCACTAATAAACTTGCTTGGTAAGAGTTTACTACACAAAAAAGTGATATCTACACTTACCTGGTGCATTGTTTAAATGGTGGCAGAAATTATGGAAGATTAATAATGTGAAGCACATGAATATATGCTATTGAAAAGACAAAACTTGCAGTGCAAAAGAAACAACTGCAACTTTTAGAAAGATCTATAAATCTTCCAAATTTCCACTCATGCAAATATGCTCTAATTATTTTTAAGTGAGTAAAAAATTAAATATGTTAGAATCAGATCAAAAATTCCTATTTGTGGAGTATAAGGGTATAAATATGCATTAGTTTGCACAAGTCATCTAAACCGAATTTTACAGACTAAACATCTTACTGCAAGGCTTCACTGGGATACCTTAGTTTCAAGGTAAGAATGCCTCTCTATTAGGGCCGGCCTGTGGATCACTTGGGAGAGTGTGGTGCTGATAACACCAAGGCCACGGGTTTGGATCCCTATATAGGGATGGCCGGTTAGCTCACTTCAGAGAACATGGTGCTGACAAGTCAAGGGTTAAGATCCCCTTACCGGTCATCTTTTATGAACAAAAAAAAAAGAATGCATCTCTATTTATACTAAGTATAGCAAGGGAGGATGAAAATGTTTCTCCAGCTCCTTTTCTGAGAAAATCTAAGATGATACTAACACAACTACCTTGGTTTTCACATCCTTTGGTGTACAGGGCACCAGTAAACAAAACCTCATACTCACACAGAAACACACACAGCATCCTGTTAATATCTGACTAATGGGAAAAGGATTAAGAGAGGAGAAATTCTTCAAACTGTAGAGACAGTGTGGGCAAGAGTGGCTCCACTAAAAAATCTGAAGCTCTTTGACATCCAAGGCTTTAATTCTGTAATATTCTGACATAATTCAAAAGTGAATTTGAGTATCAAACAATAAACACATGTTAATAGTTCAAGCCACAAGCAAGCTTTTCTTTGATCCCAGACACCCTATTCCTTTTGTTTCCCCATCCTTTGTGCTCAATCACCTTTCAACCACATTCCTTCTGGCCTAAACTGCTATTTGTAGTGGGGGAGGGAAGGGTGAGGAGAAAGGGAATGCAGTCTATTCAGATGCATTCCTCTAGTTGTTTTTTCAGGCTCAGAGCATAAAGCCCTCCTATAAATGACCTTTGGAACTAGGCTCTGTTGCTACTTCTGAGAGGAAGAAGGCAGAGGAGACGGAGAAAATGAGGAATCTATTCCTTCCTCATCAATCCCCACTCACTGAAGCTTGGGCTCAACAAGTAAAAACAACGTCTGGTCAAACTAAAACCATAATATAAAATATTAAAACAGGAGTGCAGAAAGACCTAAGAAGCTTAAAATTATACAATGAAGTAAACTTTTCAAAAAATGAAATTCATGTATTAAAGAAATCAGAAAGGAGAGAAAAAAAGAAACACAGGCAGATAAAAGCCAACTCTCAATTATCCATGCTAATGGAGAGAGGAGGGAAAGGGAGAGGTCAAATAGATTAAAGAAACCCATATAGTATACAAAAATATTTTGGCAAATACTTGCAAATTCTTCCACCAAACCTTTTCCAGGACAACTAACAAACAGTAAAACGACTAAAATTTTCACCTCCTCTCCCTTCCCACCCTCTGACTAGAGGTACTCCCAAGCAGCAAAATGGCTAAAGGGTGGGCAGTATTAGGAGGGGAAGGAGGGGAAGAAAAGGAAAAGCAAGGGGCATGGTTAATTCATAAATGGAATAATGTGCCCTTGAATAATTGAGAGCTTCAATTTGGAAATAAATACAAGAAAAAGCCTGAAATAATAATAACCTATTTGCATACCTGTAACTTGGTCTTTCACCCAAATATAAGGATAAATTCATTCTTTAAAGGGGAAAAAAGGAAAAGGAGACTAAATAAATGTTATCCTTTAAGTATGAAACTGATGCATCAATGTACAACTAGTTGCCCCACAATATTGTTTCAGTCCTTCTAAGGTACTAATTTTTGTTTCTAAGTGCCTCTGAATGCAACCTACTGTTTACTATTTTGCTATTTAGCACATAAATTTCCTATTGCCCATCCTCAAATTAGAATCTAGGCTCAGTTATCATTATTTTTAGAACATCCCAATTCAAAACTTTAGAGCAACTTAAAGAAGAAATACATTGATATTTGAATGTTTCAACCATGTTAGCCTGACAACTAAACACTAAATGTCTCTAATGGAAAATTTCTACAATACATACCTACCACTGAAGAATCTCAAAATTTCAAAATAAACAGTTAAATCTTCAAAGTATGCTGTTAAAAAGGTAGCACCCCATTTTATATGTTAAGTAAAATGAGGGACAGTGAAGTACAACATGAAACTAATAGATCTTTGGGGTCAATTCAAATACTGCCAATCGGTTTAAATACACTATTCAAATTATCACATTATAGAAATGCACGAAATTTTTTCATTTAGTTTTATTTTACATTAAAACATAAAAATAAAAAACCATATGTTATGTTTCCATGGTCTTGTATTAACATTTAAAGGATAATTTCTGTTCCTTTCTGTTCTTTAGGAGGCACTGTCTCCATACATACTCAGCTAATTCTTGATCCCTGCCCTCATCCTCCATCTCCCTCCACCCATCTCCAAGATCTTTCTTTTCCTTGGTGAGATCTCCCTGTGCCCGAAGTGCACTGATAACTCCAGCATATGCCTCCAATTCTAAAAGAAGAAAATTATTTTATCAAGATACACCTTTAATATTTTTAAACCATGGCTATGTATAGTGAAACTTCAGGCCAAGAAACCTATAAATCAATCAAATCAAGAGTTTTTAATTTTTCTTTTCAACTATTCTGTCAAATAGTTATAATGATCTGAAAAGAACTGTATAAAAATTCTTTATCATTTTATTTTGTTGGCTTTATCTTTATTTTGTTGGCTTTTCAAAGTCAATTAAGATATGTTATATCCTTATTTCTTATAATATGATATATTTATATTATATCTCACATATCTTTAAGATATAATCATATATATTTTACAGTCTTTTTTCTGAATCTCAAAATACATGAAATAATTAGAGTCAGATATCAAAAAAGTTACAATGCCTATTTATAAAGCCATATACATATCAACTGCCATTACAAAGAACCTCTAAGGGGCTGTCAATTTTAGGAGGGACACTACTTGTTATTGTATTTTGCTTCAGTTAAGTGAATCATCTGTTAAACTGTGGAGGTCTTTAGTTATACAGAGATTACATTTTAACAGGACTTGACCTGAGTACTTAAAGCTTGCCTGACAAAATGCAAAAAGCATAACTAATTGAATAAACAGTTAACACCACTTTTACCCCTATGGTCAGGATCCCTGAGAATAGAGATATTGTTATTAAGATAAAAGACTCAGGAATCTGCTACACAATAGGAAGACTGTTTCAAAACTACGTTATACTATGTCATAAAAAAATGAGGGGTGGTATGACTAATGGCTTACTTATGTGCAATTGTTGTTAACCGTTCATCGTTTACTGCTCTCCGAACTTCAGCACGGTGGCGTTCTGTTGAGATGCTATGAAGAAAAATAGCCATTATAGAACTCTGCCAAGCAGGCAGCTCTTTTCTATGCTTTTATTAATGTTTAAGTCAATATTTTGTTTGATGGGGATGGGGGAGAGGGACAAGATTGCTTTTTGAAAAGATATCGACAGGAGCCTAATACAAGCGTACTTCAAAAAGCTCGTGGAAAAATAGAACTAAAAGATAATATGAATCTCTGCATGAACTTTTTGAAGTACCCTCGTATACATATTCAAATGCTTTAAAGTCTTAGAAAAGGATTCATACTAATTCTGTATAAAGGCAGAAAGAATTAGTAGCAAATTAGAAATCACAGGAAGACAAATTCAGCCTGATATAAGGCATTACTACCAAATCTCAGAAATGTCAGACTATGTACAAGACTAGCAGTGCTTCCTGTTACCTAAATATGCAAATAGATGCTGAATGAACTCCTAATCATGACTGCTGCGAAGAGGATTTTGGCACTCAGAAGAAATTCTTCTTCTAAAGCTTAAGAGTCTATAATTTTATGTTCAGTGAATATAATAAAGAAATGAGAGTGGCAAGATAATGTTTCCTGTGGCTATATGCCATGAAACCTGACACCATCATAACACTTCTTTATTACTCAACACTTCAGCTGTGTACCTTCTACATTGTATTATCAATGGTAAGAATGTGCTTGTATTAGTCCTGATTAAACATCTGTAAAATTAATAATACTAACAACTAAAAACAAAAACAAAAAAAACTATACCCATTCCATTCATAAATACTTAATAAAATGAATACCACTCTTCCAATTATATGCTTTACTACTAAGGCTAAATCTATAGCATGGACCAAAACATTTAAGGGGCCAGAAAGTGGAATTTATGAGGAAATAAAAACAACAAACAAAAAATATAAATATAATACATGAAAACAATAAGACTGAGAATTTGGCTTAATAACATCCCTATATTAATGTTAATTAAATAATAGGAAGAGCTCTTTACATATTTTCACTTAAAAAAAGAATAGGACAAATGGTTTTAAATGTAGAAAGGAAACGAATTAAAACAGGACATTTTCTGAAAAAGCTCAAGATATTAGAATGGATCAAGGAAACTTTAAGGAACCCCTTTCACTAGAATTGTTTATTGAATTCAAGGGTCACTCTAGCAGGAAGCTGAAGGGACAGATGATGCTTAAGGCTATGACTACATAATCACCCACTTACATAAATTAAGGTATTTTCCTTCATCCCCTTCTTCCCTCTAATAAATTCCAGTTGCTGCCAGCTCTTTCCTTCACCTATGTCAAAAGTACCTCCCCCGGGCCGGCCTGGTGGCGCACTGGAGAGTGCGCCACTTGGGAGCGCGGCACTCCTGCCGAGGGTTCGGATCCCATGTGGAGACCGGTTCCCGCTCACTGGCTGAGCGCGGTGCGGGCGCGACACCAAGGGTTGCGATCCCGTTGCCGGTCCCTGGTACGGGCGCGACACCGAGGGTTGCAATCCCGTTGCTGGTCCCTGGTACGGGCGTGACACCGAGGGTTGCGATCCCGTTACCGGTCAGTAAAAAAAGACAAAAAGGAAAAAAAAAAAAGTACCTCCCCTTCCCAGGTGGCCCAAAACAAAAATAACCTGTCTTACCCTTTCTGATTGATTACACAATAAATGGTAAATTACACAATTTTCTGTAACAAAGCACACAATTTGAACACCTCTGTTCTTCAACTAAAGAGTTACTTAATTCGAGAGTGAAAAGTAATGAAACCCCTCAAAATGAAATTTCTAGAGTTACTTCTCACAAACTTTTATGATAGTTTACCTAAGAACTTTTGAGAGTTCTCCAAGAAGATCTTTCTTTTCCTTGGTGAGATCTCCCTGTGCCCGAAGTGCACTGATAACTCCAGCATATGCCTCCAATTCTAAAAGAAGAAAATTATTTTATCAAGATACACCTTTAATATTTTTAAACCATGGCTATGTATAGTGAAACTTCAGGCCAAGAAACCTAAAAATCAATCAAATCAAGAGTTTTTAATTTTTCTTTTCAAAAATTTTATCTCATAGCAGATTAAAATGTGGCTTGCATAATTTTATATCATTTTGTTTTTCACTGCCTCACAGAAGTTATGTAAAATGTTTAGGTAGAAAAACCTAACAGTAGATATTTTGTGTCATATATTATCACTGAAGAACATTTTAACTCAGATATTATCAACAACTGGGAGCAAGTTCCAAGTGATATAATAAGGCTGATAAAATAAGGTTTTAGCATTATTAAAAGGTACCTTCACTGATGAACCCTTGAAATAATTCCTTAGGCCTGCCTGAGAATTCAAACTGTATTCCAACTCCCTCCTGTGTATGTAAAAGTACGATGCAACTGAAAAAATAACTGGAACAGAAGATTCTGGCTCCAACACTGCCACTTACTAGGTGTGTGATCTTGGGCAAGTCCGTTCTCATCTCTGAACCTGTTTCCTTATCTAGAAGGGACTGTGTAGATCTAAGATCCTCTGCATCTATAAAAACTACTAAAAATGACTAGTAGGAGACATGAAATGTTCTTACAGCAACCAGGACATTATATACTGAATCCTAATATCAGTTTCATTTCACTCTTTCCATAGAGGAAAACCATTATGAAATGAAACTGTCAGTCCCTAGAACTGGTTAAAATATAAAACCTCAATGGCCCCCAATGAACTATGCATGCCTCCCAGTGTAGCCCTTGTGTACTTTCTTTGTATAGTCCTCTCCCACACTAACTGTAGTCTTGGCATGTGGCTTGCTTTGGCCAACAAAACATCAGCAAATGCGATGCAAATAGATGCTTGCTCAGCACTTGCACAAGGGTCCTTGCTCTCTCGGAACTTGAAGAGATCATGAAGTTGTGAAGGAACCTGGAATGAAAGGCCACATGAAGAGAGAGGCCAAGCCATCTCAGCTGAGCCTAGTCCCCAATGAAGCTACTAGCTGAATACAGCCACAAGAGAGCTCAGACAAAGCCAGTAACCAAAAGATGGCGAGAAATGATAAAAAATAGTTGTTGTTTTAAACCATTAACACTATGAAACCAGTGTACATGAGCAAAACAGAACGGTGGGACTAAACGTCCAAACTAGAGTTATCTTTATACTCAAGTTGCTACAAGTATTTTCTATTTGCCAATGCCTGACACACAACAAACAATAAATGTGAGCCAAATAATGAATATATGCATGCCGGCAGACTGGGTACTACACCAATAATAAACTAATAGTCTCATTCAGTTCAAATTATTCACAGTTCTGTCAAAAGGAAGCTTTATATAGGAGAGTGGGCTGACTACATTGGTTTGGTCCAGCTGAATTACCCTAAGTATAAACGTCCTGCATGTTCAATCTGTACTGGATACTGTGTAGACATTTCGTGGGATCTCTCTTCAGGGATAAAGCTCTGCTACTCTAGAGTAGTAAAGGAAATAGTTAGTTCCAAAAAACGTATTTCAGGTTTTATCAGACCCAGAATAGAGTTCGGAAAGGCACTAGAGATAACCAACTAATAATTCACTAAAAGTTTATGCCCCCATTTACGGAATATTTTATTTAACAAATCAATATTGAGTCCTATTATATACACCGTTATAGTGTGCTAAGTCCTGCCCTCAAGGAGTTAACTCTAGAATAGAGCTACAGTGAAACAAGTCATCAGACAATTATGATACAGTTTACATTCAGTGGGAAAGGCACAAAGGAGAAACAAGTCCTCTAGTCTGGAAGCATACATAAGCTTTAATCAGACAGAGAACTATGTTTCAGGCAGGGCAAGGGCAGGAATCCAAATGTGTAAAAGGAAGAAACAGTAAAAGAGGAGATAATGGTTCATATTATTCTAGTAACAATCAGTGACTATGTTTGAGAGTTTTACACTAAGGGTAGTAAAAATATGTCTATACTTGGATAGTAACTAATTTAAACCAAACTACTAATTGAACATTACTACTACAAGGTACCATGGAGAATATTTATTGGAAAAAAACAAAGCCCCTATCTTCAAGATGGCTAAAATCCAACAAAGGACCTAAGAAATATAAACAAATCACTATTATAAAGATTTTAGTTCACATATGAGAATAGAGAAAGATAAAAATGGAAAACTAGGGCTGGCCTGTAGCTCACTTGGGAGAGTCAGTGCTGATAACACCAAGGCCACGGGTTCAAAACCCTATATAGGGATGGCCGGTTAACTCACTTAGAAGAGCATGGTGCTGACAACACCAAGTCAAGGGTTGGGATCCCCTTACTGGTCATCTTTAAAAAAAAAAAAAAAAAAATGGAAAACTAGTTTGTGGCCAGATGAGAAAAGCGTCTAATTCCAGTCTAAAAATTTTTTATTTGATAGGACTAAATAATTGATTGACTGTGGAAGTAATGGCAGAATGAAAGGAGTCATGTTTTGCAATTTGCAAAATATTTAGGAGAATGGCAATGCCATAAAAAGAAATGGAGATGCCAAAGAGAGAAAGTGGTTTGAGCAAAAAGAAAAAGAAGTTTACCTTTGACCTGTGGAATTTATGGTGATCAAGACATTATTTCAAAGAAAACAAAATTAACTAAAGAAATTTGACAAATATTTCTGATATTTCAAGTCTCATTTCAAGTCTAATCACAAAGCCCAGGAACAAAATTAAGAGTTGGCAATCTCACATGCACAAAACTGGGACTGTTATCACTGCTATACAATCCAAGGCACTTTCTTTCTCCAGAAATTCACTCGTTGCAAAAAAAAACCCTTATTAGCTTCCCAACCTCCTTCACATTTGTTGATGTCCATTTTGATGGCTATTCTCAGATCCTGACATATCACAAACACAGTCGAATTTCTGATAGTATTTTTGGTTCCATTCTATGGCAGTGTTAATTTGAATAACACATGAATATAATGAAATAATAAACAAATAGGAAAAACTAGAAAACAAAAGATTTGTCAAAATGTTTTTATAAAGCCCTCAACTCGTTCCATTTAAACTATTCAGATATTCAATTATATTATTGTCCATAAAGCCCCATGTTAGAGTTACAGCTCAGGAATGGTCATAAAAATAGAGCAAGGGAGAGGCAGGCCAGAAGGAAGGAAGCATTTATCACTGGTACGTTCAGTATACCATAAAGAAATTCTCCATCCCAATTCTTTTATACTTAATTATGTAAAATCTAAGTGCTTAACAACTTACATTAAAATGATTTATAACTATTTTTAAAAGGAAAAAACTAATTTTTAAAATATTTTAAGTTAATTCTTAAAGACAGTACTTTCCCTAAACTTCGGGCCTACAGCTATACTTGAAGGCAATTCAAAGTTTCATTGTTATGATAATGAACGAACCTGTGGGGAGGAAGTCTTTTGGTAAATCACTGTCAGGGCTCACCTGCCAAAGTGAAAAGTTCATTGAAGATAACATTACCATGTAGGGTGGCTGTTTTCTTTCACATAGAAGAAAATTTCCAGTAGCATTACCCACACAGCTCTGACTAAAATCAGAGATAAATTTAGACTTAAAGGTTACCATTTTTATATTTAAACACAATCTCTTGTTTAAAGGTCCCAAAAACCAAGAAATCCAATCCAATCTACTGCCTTTGTGATCTGTTCCTCTGCAATTATTTTTGCTATGAAATAAATACGAGTCAAACTTTACAATCTGCAGCTAGCAAGTTATATTAACTGCATGTAAGTGTGTGGAAAACTATCTTCAAATAAGTGCTAAAGTCTGGATACACGGTTAAAAAAATATATAAAGGAATGTTTGACACCCCAGCCATAACTCACCCCCCCCCCAAAAAAAAAACCAACTCTCTTTGACTTGGTAAAATACAATGCTAAGAAACAGTTTGAAATACTCATAGAGGCCTGAGTGGAAATAAAAAGGGCAAAAGTTATTAGCAGGCAGAGCCAGAGCAGCTATGATTCTGATTTACATACAGGACTTCCCAACAAAGGTTTCCCTTTGAAGAAGAAATTCAGCTTCAAATAAATAAATGTCTGAAAGCATCTGCTTTAAACACTATATACTCACACTTCAGGAACTGTGTAAAGCCCTTTATATATACTGTTAATACATATAACAAACTAATGAGGCAGATATTATTACCATTCGTTTACAAGTATCAACAAATTTAAGGAGATTAAATAACTTGTTCTCCGTCACAGGGGTCGTTAGTAATAGGACCAAGGCCCCAGGTCTGTATGAATTCAAGACCCACACTTTCCCCTTCAAAATCATAGCTATTTAAATAATTCATATCCACTGCCAATATGTTTATTGTTCTTTTTCAAGTTAATTTTTCATTTATTTCATTTATTGTGCTAGCCCGAGGCTGCAGTGGTAAATGAGACAATACATTCCTTATAGTCTAAGAATTTCTCAACCAAGGATCCTCATTTGAATCACAGAACACAGAAAATGATTTGAGTAACTCTTTCTCAATTTTCCCAAGGATGGTACATACCTAATACCATTCTAGATACATGGGAGAAGTTAATTCACTACATACAATGGATGCCTTGCCATTAAGCACTTAATTCTCTCCCTAAATGCTGGTTGAGAAAGACAAGAATAAAGGGAAAAAGCACTAAAAAATAAATTATAAGTGAAAAGTGTGTTTTATTATTGATAATAAAATATAATTTGGAAAAGTGAGCACAGCTTATATTAATGTAGAATTAAGAAACAGTATGTAATTTACCCATAAATTTATAAAGGTTAAGAGTATGCTAGTGAGACTGAAAGCATATTCCCTGGGTTCAAATACTGACTCCATGACTTACTATCAGCATTACCTCGGGTTCTAAGCTTCATCTGGTAAAATGGAGGCCGAGGTGGGTGGGAAGAAACCCTTACCTTTTTAGGTTTGAGTGAGAATTAAACGAGATGTTGAATGTAAGGGACTCAGAATAGCCAAGTAGCCCTCTGTAACTCTTAGATACTATTACTGTTATGATTCATGTACCTACCAAATACAAAGCACTATGCTAGGCACTGGAGAAACAACAATGAGTAAGATGGGGACTATACTTCCAAAGAATTTCTAATGTAGCAAGAAATATGACATCTATGCAGACAGCCATGACACAAACAGAAGGGAAAAGTATCATAGAGATATAAAACATCAAAAATGAAAATCATACCCAATTTTCGAAGAATCCTTTTGCATTCATCTCTGCTGAGATCCAAAAGGGTTGGCCACACAACAGGCATTGCTGCTTCTGTTTAGTAGCCCCAAAGAGCTTGTCTTCCCTACCAGAACAAAAAACCAAAATATCAAATTACCAAAGTACATTCAAATGGCTACTCACCCAGTTATCCATCCACCGGATAAGAAGTAAAAACAGTAAGATACCTCACAATCCTTTTTCATCAGCACACTTTCCAACTTCCGACAAATGAAGAATTAAACAACCATTTGAGAGCTTATCATTCCAGCCTACCACAGTGAAAAGAGTCAAAGGCTTTAGAGTGAGACACCTCTACGTTCTAGTTGCAGCTTTTCATCTTACTGGTTGTGTGATCCTGGGTAAATCGTTCTCTCTGAGCCTAAGTTTTACACATCTATAAAACAGAGGTAATACCACCCAGTTTGTTATGAGTATTAAAGCACACTGTATGTAACGTTCTTTCGTGGTGTCTGGCATGTAATTTAATAAACAGGCGCTACAACCTGTGTAACCTTGGGCAAGTTACTTGACTTCTGTCGGATTCCACACTTAAGAGTTACATGAGAATATGTAAAGCTCCCAGCACATTATTTGGGTTAATGGAACTTAACAAAGAACTTTCTCGAGTCTTAACAATGAACTATGAATTTAGAACCTGTAGTCATTAGATAACCATTTACCAAAAGTCTAGATACCAGGAACCAAATTCGTACTGGGAATTCCCTCGTCTAAAGGACAAAAGACAGGATTGGGGGCTTGCACAATACCTGCTTAGCACACGGTAGACCAGCTGTAAATATTTGTTAAATGGATAAATGAACGGCTGACGGGAGTGAGTAAAATTAATGAATGAATGAATGGGCTCACTGTCTAGCCTAGCAGTAAGACACCGAACCGAAAAAACTGCTATATCCAGTTCCAGGCGCTGAGGCTGCTAATTCCAACTCTACGCCCTGAGTTGAGCCCCCTCCCCCTACTTCCCATAGTCCTCTCAACTCAAAACCAAGGAGAACTGGACTGCGCGCCCCAGACGGCAGAATGACATAAAGAAAAGGGGTGGGGAAGAGGAAGAAGGGGCAGAGTCAAGGAATCCGCTCCCTCCACAAGTCAGTCCCCGCCTCCCGACAGGATCTTGGAGGCGGCCGGCAACCGCCCGAATCGAGCACCACGTCACGGCATCCCGACGTGTCCCCGCCGGTAGACACCACAGCGGGGCCGCACCGCATCGGACCTGGGCAGTAGTTGGAGTCTGCTCGGGGAACCGAGATCTCGTATAATCCTTCCCCCACTCAAGTGTCAGAAGGCAAGCCCGCCCCGCCCCCTCTCCAAACACGCACTCTCGCAGCACCACCACAAGAGCAGCCAGCCCAGGCTCCTCACCCGTGCCTCTCAGCGCCGATCCCAATGTCAAGCCCACGACCAAGCCCCTTGGGGCCCGTAGCTGGTGTCAGGGGCCCCCGCCGGCATCCGCGCCTCGTTCCCTCCTCCACCGAGAGGACAACGGAGAGAGAGGAGGTGCGCGGACAGCCAGCCAGACGACCTGGACTCACCCGGAAGCTCCCAGAACTGGACCCCGGGGTCCCAGCACCAGGCCTGCCATAGTCCCCCTCAGTCCATCTCAGGGAGCCCCACGATCCCGTTAGGAAACAACGGAGGATGGCGCTGGGTACCCAAAGCCGGGCTCCGAATGCTTGGCCCGGCGCTCCTCTAGCCTGGTTGGCCTGCCAGCTCTTCCCAGGACCCTGCCTGAGAGTCACCCACCTGCCCGGCCTTTCGGGGCTCATCTAAAAGGCTCCTCCGCCAAGACTAAGGGACACCAGGAATTGGGTTTGTTTGCGGTGCCTCAGAAGGGGCAAGATGGCGACAGGTATGAAGGCGCAGGCGCAGCGGCGCGCAGCCAGCCGGGAGGTGTAGTTCGCCCTTCCCGCCCTTCGGAGAACGGACACCAAAAGGCCTCCATTTATCCTGTCCCTCTTTTCCTCCGCTTTACGAAAGGAACAGACATCGCGGAGGGTGCTGGGACTTGTGGTCCTAAGACACGGTCCATCCTCTTTCGCTTCAGGTTTGCCGTCGCACGCGCAAGGAAGTCTGGGGTTGTAGTTTCCTTGGAGAAACTATATACCCCTCTCTCTGGCTTCGCGCGCCTCTCCTCCGGGCTGCTGTCTCCCAGCCAATCGGCTGCGCGCTCCGCTACGTGTAGCGTCACACGTAGCAGCCAAAATGGCGTCGGCAGCTGGAGCTGAGGCTTTGCGGCGACCTTTAGCCAGGTTAGGGACGGTAGGAAGACAGCTTTGTCCCTGAAGCCCCATTGAGGATTAGAATCGGATTTCTCAGAATCATGGAGGCAATTATCAACGGCCTTTCGTACCTCATACGGCAGCTCGAAGAGAGATAATCCCCGCTACGAGAACTGACGCAGGGGACATCGCTGTTTCCCGTACCCGATCTAGGGTTACAGAGTCGCAAGTAGAGAAGGGGAACCCAAGCGTTCTCGACTTCGGGTTCCTTCACGTGTGAAGTGGGAATGATACTGATATCTCGTGGTATATTTGTCAAAGGCAAGAAGGAAAAGGGATTTATTTGAGGTCCTACGACGTGGTAGGTTCACCCTCAGACTTTGCTCTTAATCACACGACAATTTTGTGGAGAAGGTCTTGTCGCCCCGATTTTACGTGAGAAAAGGGGTCCAATTTATAGTTACTTGCGGCCACAAAATCGAAGCCAGTGCCTGGTACTGTTGAAGATCCAATCAAGTTTTGTGGTTGCCCTCCCTCTTTAAGTTTTGTGCTTTTGACAACATCGGATCCGGTAGAAATGCTCAAGTCAAAAGGAGTTTTTAGTGTGCGTTCTCCTATTAACATAGTTTCTTTCTTGAAAAATGGGGTTAATACTACCCTATGGGGATGTTGTGATACACAGTGAGTGTAGGTAAGAATTCTTTATAAATTGTGAACCACTATGCAAATGTGTGTGACTGTTCATGTTCGTGAATGAAGCAGAATCAGGAATAGAAAATAAGTAACAGCGTTTAAATTTCCTACTACTACTTGCCCATTAGCTAAAAATACTCTCCGACGTCTAGGAAAATTATTGTTATTGTTGAAACCCAAGCCTGCACCTTCAGAAAATGGTGAAGTGGGACAGATTAATCTTGTGGCCCTCCCTTCACTCTCTCTGATCTTGCAGGGCGTCCTGTTTTGAGGCCAATTGCTTAAGAACAATCGGAAAGATGGCAAATGAAATGTTAATAGAAGATTTTGTAATTTTATATACCTTCTTTGATTTGAGCTTCGCAATATCTCAGTGAGGTAGGTATAATTAAAGTCCCCCATGTCACGAATGAGAAAAACACAGATGTTCAGGAACTGACCCACTTACAGCTAGGAATTGAAGAGAGCTGGGCTTTATAACCCCAGGTCTTCTGACCTCCAAGTGTCCTTTCCTCTACAAGGAATGTCAAAATGACAGGTAATGGAGTAGAAATGGAAAGACAAGGGTCTTATAAAACTGACCCTGATCGTAAGAAGTGACATGAGTGTTGAATTATTTTAACTAATCTTTGTGCTAACTAGATGCCAAGTACTGTTCTAAGCATTTTACATAACTCAGTCCTTACAACTACTTTATGTGGTAGAAACTATAATTATCCTTAATTACAAATGAGGCAACTGAGGCATAGGAAGGAGGTTAAATAGTTTGCCTAAAGTCACATGTAAGTAAATGGTAAAGCCAGGATTTAAACCTAAGCAGTTTGGCCTCAGAGCCTATGGTCTAGACCAGTGGTTCTCAAACCTTAATGTTCAATAGGAACCACCTACAGATCTTGGTAAAGTGCAAATTTTGATTGTGTAGGTCTGGGGTAGGGCCTAGATCCTGTACAAGAGTACTTGAAAAAGTTCATGGAAAAAATTGTATTATCTTCCAATTGTATTTCTTCATGAACTTTTTGAAGTACCTTCATATTTCTCACAAGCTCCCAAGTAATGTTGATGCTGCTGGCCACAACATACTACCTCACATCTCCTTTTCTCCTAACCGTTTTTCTTTCACAGCACAGAAACTACTTTCTCATGTTTCCTCTGACTGCTTTGTATTCCTAAATGTTCCCAACAGTCTCTTCCTTAAGGATCAGGTTCAAACTTTACCCTCAAGAAGCTTATCCTGCCCCCGCTTTCCCTCTAGGATGAAACAGGCATTCCTGCCTCTATTCCCACACCACATAATGCACACTTTGGTACAGAGCTCAGAACATTAAATTATAATCATTTGTTTGAAAATCTTCCTGACTAGACAACAGGCTCTTTAAGGAGAAGGACCAACCAGATTTGTGCACTCTAGTGCCTACAACATAATAAGAACAATAGCTGGTACTTATCCAGGCTTTTTCTGTCCCACATGCTGTTACATAAATTAACTTGTTTGATCCCTACAGTAACTTTATAGATATACTATTATCCCCATTTTATGGATGAAGAAACTAAGGCATGGAGAGGTTACGTAGCTTGCCCGAGGTAACAAGCTAGCAAGTAGCAGAGCCATGATTTCAAATGAAGGCACTTTGGCTCCAAGAAATGTGTGGTAAATAAAATGAGAGCCACCCTACACTTAACTTCCAAAGAAGAAAACCTAAGACTTATTGTCCTACTAGCCATGAGTATTACTAGTCTGGAGGAATGTGTGAGAATACAATACTGTCTTAAACTTTATTCCTTTGTTAACTGAGGTTAGTCTTAAACTTTTTCAAGATGCCTACCATTCATCATTCTCATTTTGTAGTGCTATATTGGAGAAGGCAGAACTCACCATTGTCATGAAAGTATCTGTTAAGCTCATGTGGCATTATATACGTAGGCAAATGGAAATGTGTAAGACCTTAGAGATTCATTTTCTACATGGAAAAAACTAAGGGTACAAAGAAGTCAAGTGAGTTAACCAAAGTCATGTAGGAATTTCATGGCAGGTCTGGGGCTAGAAACCAGCCCTTTTGACTTACAGGTTGCTGTTCTTTCCACTGTACCACACTACCCTTAGATTCTTACCTTCAGAAAATTTATTACCACACTGGTGTGATCAAGGTATGTACTAAAAATGGGAATAGCAAGACAAAAAAAAATGTAGGATATCGGGCCGGCCCGGTGGCGCACTGCTACAGTGCGCCGCTTGGGAGTGCAGTGGCGCTCCCGCCAAGGGTTTGGATCCCACATACAGACCGGTTCCCGCTCACTGGCTGAGCGAGGTGTGGGAACAACACCGAGGGTTGCGATCCCGTTGCCGGTCCCGGTCTGGTACGGGCGCGACACTGAGGGTTGCGATCCATTGCCGGACACGAAAAAAGACAAAAAGGAAAAAAAAAATGTAGGATATCAAATAGATCAAGATAAGTGGATTTGTGGGACAGAAAAGAAGGAAGGAGAAAGGAGAGTAAACTGGAGATAGCTGACAAATGGTCAGGCTCAATGGAGTATCAGAAACACTTCTGAACAATCTAGAACAGCTTCAGAAAGGAGGTGAAAGATCTGGCCACTATGTTGTCAACTGCCTCCATTGCTCTCCCTCACCTTCCACTAAATTCTGTAGTTTCTACTTTCTAAATAGCTGACCTCATTGTTTTAGTGGGGTGATGATAGGGCCTCATCACCTCTGTGGAATGGACCTTTATACAGATCTTCCTCTGAAGGAACCTCTGTGCAGCCCTTGCCCAATACATCCACCATACTGCCATTGCTGTCAGAGTAAGCTTTCTAACATTCAGAGCTGATCACATTAGTTCCCTGCTTAAAACTTTCCAGTAGCTACCAATTGCCAACAGAATAAAGTTCTAGCTTTTTTACAAGCAAACCCAAGCTAGTGCAAAGAAATATTCTTACATATCTAACCTCTTCCTAGAGCTCAGCTGCCATCTGTTTATCTTGTCTAAAATCTGGCATCTTCCTTAAGTTCACTGATTCCCTTGAAGTCCTTTGAAAAGAAGTTCTTCCTTCTCTCGCATCTTTAATATCTTTAGCCAAGAATAAAAGGTGGCATTCTCCTAACTTGTCACCACAACTTCTCGACAATTACCCCTGTATTGAGGCTTTCATTACCATGCAATCTCCATTCCACCCTCTCAGGGAGATTTTTGACAGGCTGTTGTCATCAGCTTAGGTTGCCCCCCTGTCCACTCTGTCCTTGCAGTCACCAGTATAAAAACCTTTCACCACCTCTACTGTTCGACCACCCACTTTGATCATATCCTGCACTTTGTTCTCTTGAACTGTTCCACCCCTGAAATCAGTATCCAAGGCATTCCACATTCTGTTTTTTTTTTTTTGTCCTTTTTTGAGACCGGCCGCACCGCACTCAGCCAGTGAGCACACCAGCCATCCCTATATAGGATCCGAACCCGCGGCGGGAGCGCTGCTGCGCTCCCAGAGCCGCACTCTCCCGAGTGTGCCACGGGCCCGGCCCAGCATTCCACATTCTAAACAGAACTTTTTATTCCAGATTTCTTACTCCCTTACCCTCACTTAACCTGCTCTTCAACTTCAGTGAAGAAGCCACTTTTAACACTGTCTGGAAATCTCTTTAATAAGATCATCTAGTTTCATTAGATACATTTTCTGTTTCCATGTTATCACAGGGGACACTGTTGCTAAAATTTTCTCCGCTACATAATAAAGGTCTGCATCCCTCCAGCTTCCAATAAGATTTTCTTTAAAACCTCACAGACAGCCTCCTCAAAGGACATCAGGCTTCTGCTTACAGTCTCTTTGAATCCATTTAGGTTTTCACTAAACTATCCTTAAGGTCCACCCAGTCCCAAAGCCACATGTCTTAGATTTTGTCATATGAGAGTACTTCAAAAAGTTCATGAAAAGATTCATATTATCTTTAAATTCTATTTTTCCATGAACTTTTTGAACCACCCTCATAGCATCCCAGTTCCAGTACCAAAGTTTGATCTGGTTATCATTGCTAAATAACAGATTACTGCAAAACTGGCCCAGAACAACAATACTTGTTTTCATTCATGAATCTGCAATTTGAGCCCAGGTTGGCAGGGACACTGGCCATTTTTGGAAAATACTGCAACAGAGTCAAACCAAGATTTAAATTTAGGTCTGGCTCCAAAGCACATGCTTCTCCCATTGTATCATTCTGTCTTTCTTGGATGAATATTAAATTTGAAAACCAAAATGATCTGTGTACAAATGAAGAATTAAAAGGGAAAATGGTCAATCTAAAAGCAAACTACATGGAGCAGTATACCAGCTCCATGCTAACATTATGGTAAAAGTAGATTTGGGTGACCACTGTAAAAAAATTTATGTTGTATGGCATTAGAGTAATTCTAAAGGTTAGATATGTCTTTTCTGTCCTTCTAAAAAGGATTTTAGTTAAACGTTAAAGAACATAGATATAATAAAGCTTATTCATTATTGAGTACTCACTGTGGCTGAAGCCCTATGCCATGGTCTGGAGAAACATGAATAAACATGATCACTGCCCTTCGAAACTCATAATTTAGTTGGGGAGACAGACACATAGACAGATAATTTCCATATAATATGGTGTCGATGGTATTATGAGGTTTTGAGAAAAGCATTAAGGAACCATTAACTCTTCCTGGAAGCTAGTAAGGAAAGGTCGCCAAGAAGACAATATTTAGGCAGGGGCTTAAAAGATAGGAGTTCAACAGACAAAGGAGGAAAGGGTGTTCAAAGCAGAGAAAGAAACAGTAGTGGCAAACTCAAAGGCATAAACATTGGAATTTGGGGAAATGGATGCATTTCAGTTTAGCTAGGTGAGGGGACAGGATGGCCTTATTACTACTGATTGGAGGTGAAAGTCCTGACTCTCCACTAGGCCTTGTCTGGTATCTCATCACCACCAGGTGCAGGTGGAATTACATGTTCCGCATGTGGTATCCACTGATGAGGGGAAGGGAGAAGTATTAGGAGAGGCCTTGTTATTCCCCATTGAGAAGGAAAGTGCAAGCTTTCCACTCTGTCTTCTCTGACTTGAATGCAGGAGGTGGGAGAAGGAGTTGGGTGGAAGTCTAAGCTCTCCACTTGGCCTTTGCTGGTGGGGGTCAGGAGTAGGGCTGTGGTTTTTTCAGTGGTATTTGACTGTAGTAGAGCATTATTGTCTGAAAGTTTTGTCTTGAGAGGCTGCTGCTTTCCTGGTCCTTTGACTAGAGAAAGCAAACTTTTCATGGGGCTTTTCAAAAAAAAATTTCTGGGTTGCCACTTCTCCAGTACCCAATCTGGGATATATAAGACAGAAAGAAAACCCAGGGAACTTACCACCATGTATTCCTTGGGTCCTAGGTCCTTAACTGGTCTGCCTTCTCCCTACCTTTCACGATTTTTTTGTGTATGTTTTATGTATAATGTTTTATATATAATATCCAGGGTTTTTAGCTGTACCAAGCAGGAGAGATAGGGAAAAGTAAATATACTCCATCTTTCTATAAGTGGAAGTGTCAGGTCAATTGGTTTTTTACAAAGATGGAAAGGCAATGATCTGTAAAAGACATTGTTATAAGAATGAAAAGGTTGGCTACAGCCTGGGAGAAAAATACTTACAAAACACTTATCTCATGAAGAACTTATATTCCAAGTAAGAATACAACCCAACTACCAAAAATGGAAACAGTATTTATATTCTACATTTTTTTTGCAGCTGGTATAGGGAATGAACCCTGTTTACCTTGGTATTATCAGCACTAGGCTGTAACCAACTGAACTAAATGGCCAGCCCTATATTCTATATTATTAAGGAAACAATAAATTATGTTCGTTATATACTGGGAATGTGGAGGTAGATTTATTAGAAAACATTCATTTACTGAAATATTTATTGATTCTCTTTTGTGTCTAAGTCCTAGGCACATGGAATACAAAGACACTGGGCCTCTGCCCTCAAGCAGCTCAGTACCTAGTAGAAGGAACAGTTATCTCAGTGCAGTCAGATAGTTACCTAAAGTGTGTCATGAAACAGGTGCCTTGGGAACCTAGAGGAAGAAGCCTCTGGCTGGTGTGTGAGGAGGGAAGGCTTCTTTTTAGGGAGAAATTTGGGCAAAGTCTCTTGGGTGAATAGCAGAGTGCTACGGCAACTTCTCAAAGCTTGGTTTCCATTCCTCCACTTTTCTTTTACACCTTTATCTTCATTTTCACAGCTTCAAATATTATGTCTAATATCTCAAAACGGAATGGCATTTTCTCCTAAAGTTGAAGATTCACATGTTCAACTTCAGGAGAAAGAATGACCCAACAATTTCATTCGTATCTAAATATCTTAAAGAAATTCATATATTTCAATAGGAGACATGAACAAGAATATTGACAACAAACTGTTTACTGTTGGGGGCCTGAAGCTCCACACCCCTTCTTGTGAGACCGCTTCTCCTTGACAATCTGCTCAGATGGCCATGCGTAATAACTTCGTATAGCATACATTATACGAAGTTATACGAAAAACTGTGAAGATGCATCTTTGCTGAACATACTGCTGTACCATTAGCCACTATTATATATTGAATGTGTCTCCCTAAAATTCATGTGTTGAAACCTAACCCCCAAAATGGCTATATTTGGAGATGGGGCCTTTAAGGAAGTAATTAAAGTTAAATAATGTCATAAGAGTGAGGCCCTGATCTGATAGGATTAGTGTTCTTATAAAAAGAGACACTAGAGAGCACTCGTTCCCTCTCCCTGCATGCACTCCTAGAAAAGTCCATGCAAGGAGGTGGCTGTCCACAAGCCAGGAAGAGAGTCCTCACCAGAAACTGAGTTGTCCAGAACCTTGATTATGGACTTCTAGCCTCCAGAACTGTGAGAAAATAAATTTCTGTTGTTTAAACCCTGACAGTTTATGCTATTTTGTTTCATGGCAGTCCAAGACAACAAGTACAGTTCCTTTTTCTCCTCTCTCTCATAACAGTCACAAAAGAATTTACAGTGGTAAGTAACTTGTGGGGGAAACAAATCTGGCAAATTATTACAATTTTTTAAATTAATTTTTTCCTGGATCTATTATAAAAGCGGAAATAGGGCAAAGTTTAGAAACTTCTGATAGAACCTTTTTTCCCCCAAAAGTTAATATCCACATTTAAAGATAAGAAAACACAGACTTAAGGAGATTTTATAATTTGACCAAAGCTACACATTACCAAACAAACAAAAAAGGCAATGAAGTAGCATGTCAGGAGCCTAGAAAATCTTTACAAATGGCAGAATTAAATTTTGTGCCACCTGCCTATGTTTAGATATCTTATGGACAACATGAATACAGTTAAAATGCACAAACCTTAATGTGAGCTGGCCTCGTGGTTTAGTTTCACTAATTATAAGGGGACCAAGAGGGCCAAGATGGACGGACAATCGACCAACTAGCACATCACATACATAGTAAGGAATTTGTCCTCACCCAACGAGGGATGCTGCCTTTATCACAGCTCCTGGAAGCCAACCACTAAACCAATGAAATTTTCTTAGTGATAAGAGTGTCTTTGTTATTCATGGTGGGCCCCTGGACCACAGCTGGTAGTTTATGCTAACAAGGTGACTCCTACTGTCCCCTGGGGTCTCGTGCTATTAGTCCAACCTCTGGGAAGGAGGTTCTGGAGAGTGCCTTGAACCTTACGGACACTAAGTCAATTGATCATGCATATATAATAAGCCCTCAATAAACACTTTGGATACTGGTGAGCTTCTCAGATTGGAAATACTCTGTGTGTATTGTCTTAGTCTATGGAAGGAGGATAATGCATCTTGAGAATGAAGGAAACTTTGCTTTGAGCTTCCTCCCAGATTCTGCCCTTTGTGTTTCTTCCGTTGGCTGATGTTTAATGTATCCTTTCTCTGTAATAAGTATAACCATTCATATAATAAGCTTCAGTGAGTTCTGTGAGTCTTTCTAATTGTTGGGGGCCTGAAGCTCCACACCCCTTCTTGTGAGACCGCTCCTGTGTGACAATCTGCTCCGATGGCCATGCTTTACATGATAGCTGCCTAGCAATCTTTATGCCAGAAACTGATTGCTCCTGGCTATGCAAGTTAATTTGCAAGTGACCTTTTATCCTTCTCTAGAAACTGTTTAACCATAAACATTCTGGGTGGCAACCTTTACTTTGAATGTCCTGTCTTTGTCTCTCCTCAAGATATTATCATATCTTTACATTCCAGACCCTTTGCAGCATGCCTGCCTTCTCCTATATAAGATGTAACCTAAGAATCAATAAACGAGACTTGATCAGAATACTGTCTTGTCTCAATTTCTCGTGTCTCTTGTCCCATCCAATTCCCACTCCCCCCTCCAGGGTCTGCGTTGAATATCCCGCGGGTCGGGACATTTTACATGATCAGAAACAACCCAAATGATCATCAGTGGAAGAATGTGAAAAAATTGTGATGTATTCACACAATGGAAAAACAACAGTTAAAATGAATGAAGTACAGCAACATGCAACAATATGGATGACTCTTAGCAATATAAATGAAAACAATTCTAAAATATTACATAAAACATAATATACTTTTTTATGGTATAGAATAGTTAAATTACCATACAGTAAAATTTTAATTAAAATACAGTGCAGAAATCTGTTTCTGGAGTACAGTTCTATAAATTTTAACACATACATAGATTTTGTAACCACCATCACAATCAAGATATAGAACAATTAAGGAGTGTGGCTAAAGTCAGTTATTCCCAGAGCATATGGAGTAGGCATGAGGGTGGGCTTGGTTTCAGAGGATGATAAAAAGAGCAAAATCACAGATGCTCACTAAAATAAACCACGGTAATGTGTAATAATAGTGATTAAAATGTCCATACCCTTCGATGGGATTTAGAACACCCTACCAATATATGGCACCTTGGCATATTGAATATTTTAAGCTGAAGGAATTAGAGAATATGGCAGATGCAAGAAAATCTCCCTGACCTATGCTTGCCCTTCTCCCCTAAAACAGGTCATAAGACCCTCTTGTGAGAGGTATCCCTATACCCAGAGGAAAGAAACATCCTTATCTCCAAGATGGAGGGACACCAAGAGCAATCTGAACAAACAGGCCTTGTTAAGTTTCCCCCAGTTTATTACCCTTAGCTCATATCCCCTTTGTCCTATCATATTTTTCCATGCTTTTCCACCCTTCATCAAACCTAGCATAAATAAAAATGCTGAGGTTTAACCATTTCTTTGGGCCTTCATTTTCTTATGAAGGCTCCTATGTCATGTAAAACTTAAATTAAATAAATTTGAATGCTTTTGTTAATCTGTCTTTTGTTACCAGCCAAGAACTTAGAAGGGTAGAAGGAAAAAATATATTTCCTCCCCTACACTTTTGATCTAGGATTCCCATGTGTGGGAATAATCCAAAATATGAGTGAAGTTATGTTTACAAAGATTTAAATTTCAGTGCCATCAAAAACTTGAAGACAACGTAATTATCTCACAATAGAGAATATTAACATATCCCACACACCTACTCAATATGTAGTCATTTAAAATGACAATTACAAATAAATGACATCAAGGAAAATGCTTATACGTGGAAAAAGCATATACATGTGAATATCAAAAAATAATGGAAGAAAATATGTACAAACATTAACACATTAGGGTGGTACAGCTATGGTTGATTCTTTTTTCTCTGTTTTCCAAGTTTCCTTTTAAGTTCATAAGGTATTATTATTTAATAATGTATTTTTTTAAAACTTACCTTATTAGAATTCTTCATTCTCCTAAGTATGGAGTAGGCCAAAATTAAGAAACTGCTATATTAGTTGACTAATGATTTGGGCTAAGGTCATAGAACCTCAGAGCTAGAAGAAACCTCAGAGATAAACCAGTTTAATCCCCTCATTTTACAGAAGAGTCAGACCCAGAGAGGTAAAATAACTTATACAAAGTCATACAGGAACCAGGGGGCAGGTCTTCTGATTCTCAGGCTAACATCCCTTACACTGAACCAATCAATTAAGATTTGGAATTTTGTGGTATTGTCTGCTTTAATGAAAACACATCCTCAAGTTCAAGTTGACATCCATTCTTCCATTACTAATTCAGATTAAACCAGCTACTATCACTTTTGTTGGAGAAGTGATGTTTTCAAAAAGTATTAAAAATATAGTGGTATTTAGGTTCTTCCCCTTCACATTCTTGCACATCTTTTCTTTATAAGCAATTTATTGAATAAACGCAGAGGAAGCTCAGATCTGGCTAAATTAAGTGGACCAATGTAAAGTCTCTACTTCTTTGGGTATCAGCTTCCTCATTCATTTAGTGAATGAGTGCCAGGCCCTGCCTGGAGATATAAAAATGAATAAGGTACAACCTTTATCCTCTTGGAGTTCACAGTTGAGAGGGGAAGACAGACATGCAGATACTTCTCTAAACCATAAGAGAAGATAACACAAGACACTTATAAAGGTACTTTAAAAATGCTATGGAGAGAGGAAGAAAAGAAGGATTCTTTCCATCACAGAAGGCTTCATAGCAGAAGTAGCATCTGGGCTGGGCCTCAGAAGGTCAACAGAATTTTACCGGGCAGAGATGTGAAGAGACAGTATCAAGAATATCAAAGCAGAGGAAATAGAAGAAGCAAAGGCATGGAGAAATAAAAGGACATATGGAATGTCGACCTCAAAAAGCAAAATTAGGATGTTAGACTCTTAATGGTCCTCTATCAGGAGTGCTTGCCAGAATAACTTAGGGAATTCTATTAAGTTTCAGAAGATTGTGGTGTTTACCTTTGGATAAAAGCCTTAGGTGGCTACTGAGATCTTGTCTATGCCCTAAAAGTTTCTGGGTTTGTGATTACCGCAGTACCTCACGAGAGAGCACCAGATTTAACACAAGTTACTGCCATTTAATCCATGTTGGAACTAAAGTGGCAAAAAAAATATGCTCTGGACAGTGATTTGACACTGATGAATGGCTGGATCATTCAAAAGCCAAAGGGAATTGCAAATGAAAATAGAAATAAAGACATAGTCTCACACATTGAGTTTTCCCTAGTTTTTTTTTTTTTTTTTTTTTTTTAAAAAGGGCACTTTTTCTTAGGTTCACCCGAGTGCTAAGTTGCCTCAGGTGAGAAGCTGATGGTAATCAGTAATCATCCAAGGTGAGAGCCAAGATATTTCATAAAGATGGAAATAATAACCCTGTCAGAAATAGAAATTAGCTATCATGGCAGAGGGGGCTATAAATCCAAACATAATATTCAACTTGTCTTCACCTCAGAGAGTTTCCAGCTGTTTATGACGTTCTGCTGTGATTTGCCAGAGATGAAATGCATTTTTTAAAACTCTGCTCCAGCCAGCTGAACGAAAGCTTGGAGCCATATTCTCTTTCAAGAAGTGTTGAGCATTTGTAGAGCCTGCAGAGAAATGGTAGAACGTTTCCACTTTCTTGTCAGTTCCAATTAAGATTTTTTCCTTGCAACCCTGGAGCTGACCATTATTTTCTAAGTGAGCTAGTGGAAGATCAGGTCAGGTCCCTCTTGGGTTGAAAGGACATTTGTTGAGATGCTATGGGATTTAAACTTATCACTTCAAGGTCAGCAATTCAAATCCGAGCCTTGGTAAAGGCAGAGGTAATAAAGGAACACACACTTCTGGAGAGCCCAGGGAGTATATGTGTTGAGAATTGACTGTGCTTGTATGAGTATGTATACATACACACACAACACATACATCCTGCACTAAAGCATGCAAGGCAATCAGTGGTGATAGCAGTTATCTTATCAGATTATAATTAGATTGGAGACTCCTTGAGAGCAAGGACTGAGGCTTTTTGAGTTCTGAATCCCCAGAAGTGTTAAATTAATGAATGGCATGTTGAATCCAAGAAGACAGTGATATGGGCCTGTGGCAATGTCTTCCCACAGTCATAACAGACTGCCTAAGGTTCCTCAAACAGGCTTCAAACCTTCACACCCTGCCCGGTGGCTGTACCCCTTCCCTTCTTCCTCTCCCCACAATGCCTTTATCCCATCCCTTCTTCCACCTCCTTGCCTTTCTAAACCTGTCAAAATCCTTATTCTTTATAGTCCATCACACTATTTTTTTTTTTTCGTGTCTGGCAACGGATCGCAACCCTCAGTGTCACGCCCGTACAGGACCGGGACTGGCAACGGGATCGCAACCCTCGGTGTTGCGCCCGCACCTCACTCAGCCAGTGAGCGAGAACTGGTCTGTATGTGGGATCCGAACCCTCGGCAGGAGCGCCGCCACACTCCCAAGCTGCGCACTGTAGCAGTGCGCCACCGGGCCGACCCCCATCACACTATTTTTTGAAAATAACTCTCTTAAGCACAAATGAGAGCAGGGAATGTTCTTCAAAGTCAGAGAACTGGATTTGAATCCCAATTCTACGGCTTTCAAATCCTTGAACAAGTTACATCACTTCTTTGTGCTTCCATTTCCTCCAGATTGGTTTTTGGGAAGATTTAATATGATAAAATATTTAAAGCACCTAACTCAGTGATTGGCACAGGATAGATTATCAATGCGTAACTGTAAGCCTCATTCACCTTCCTCTGTGAAACCCAGCTCAGCGCTTAATAAATGTTAGATCCCCATGCTTGCACGTTCTTTAACACCTCTCTTAGGTTTCTTTGCCCCACTCTACCACTCCTTTATCAGATATAATTGCCTCATCCTCTGTTCCATAGTTCCTTGTTTATGCCTCTTTTCTAGCACTTACTATAGGCTGACTTGTGCTATAACTCATTGTGTTTCTCTCCCCCATAGGCTGAAAACACCTTAAGGGCAGTATCTTCAGCAGCTAGCACAGGGCCTAGGTTAAGACAGACATTCCATAAATAGTTGTCTAATTGAAATAACATTTAATCCAGGCTTCCAGGAGGCAAAGTGAGCATGTATTCTCCCAACAAGTGCTGAATGGTCTAAGTAGCAAGAAGGAAATTCCCCTGCAATTAAGTGGTTCACAGTTGATTGCTGTCTGTCCAGCCCAAGTAAGCAGAGCCTCAACTTCCAGATGTCTTTGTTTCTCCCACTTCCAGCCTAGCCAGGTCAGAGGAACAGTCCCATAAGAGTAACTCAATATATCTCTTTTTTTGCTGATTTGATTAGAGTGTGAAATACTTTCTTTGGAGAAAATGTACAAGAGTGAGGTTTTTCTCTGTTTTTGCAAGGGACAGAAGGTGAGGGTGAGAGAGGAAAATTAAAGTGAGAGGAAAATCTATTGTACCCCAGCAGATGAAGAACATATATAGCCAACACAACACATATTGCCCTGGGTCAAGATTCCAGAGCCCGAACCATAAAGGACTCTATACCTTTGAATTGATCTTAGGAAAAGAAACAGAAGCAAGAAAACCCAAAAAACAAAAAAGAAAAGGAAAGAAAGCTTTCCCAGAAACTGTTCTTAGCAGTGATATCATACCAATGAAGAACTGGGAGCAAGCTAAAAATTCAATCCAATTCAACAAATGTTTTCTGAACTAATAAGTGCAGGGCACTGGAGTTATGGAGATACTGGTGAAGTTAGACCTCTAACCTTAATCTATTCATTCAGTTATTTTCTTCCTTGGGAAAAACACAGTGTTTCAGTCAGTGTTCAACTAAGGAAGCAGAACTACTATGAGTTAAGGGGTAAGTGATTTATTATAAGAATGTGAACTTACACAATTGTGCAATTAGCTGGGGAAGTGCTGCTCTGAAAGTGGGAGGAAGTGGTAATCAGTAGAATCACCAACCAGTCAATCCCAGAAGAAGCCAAGCACACCCAGCTGCTGTAGAGGGGCTGCAAAGGAAGAGCTGATGGAGACATCTACAGGAGAAATCTGTGGGTTCATAGCCAAATGTCTGGTGGTGGGCTTGGAGATACTATTGGTCAGCAGGATCAGTAGTCGTGGAGACCTGTATGTGGAGTGCAGGAGAGTGAAGAGAAGCTGGAACCTGCTGGCACCTCTTCATCTGCTGTTGCTGTAAGGAACTCCCATGACCTTCAGAATGGCTGCTGATTCACTTCCACTTCCCAAGTCTCCAGCAACAATCGTTTTAACCAGCTTTAACCTAGAACCATACAGTTGCACCTTAACCAAGCTGACACACAAAAATTTCCTCCTTAACCACAAAGTCACTTCTGTCTTCTCTCAATTTACTACAGTGGAAAAATATTGGACTTTTAAGTCTAACAAGCTGGGGTTTTATTTTTTCCTGTATTTAATTTTTTTTAGTGGCTGGTCTATACGAGGATCCAACCAACTGAGCTAACTGGCCAACCAGAGCCAGTGTTTTAATCCTGATTATGCTCCTCTCTAGCTGTATGACCTCAGGTAAATTACCATTTCTGGCCCTTAATGAATAAGGGGCCCTTCGTCTGTGCTACCATAGCCACTGTGCTTCTCTCCATTGCAGCATTTATTTCATTTTCTTGTCGTTATCTATTTATGTGTTCATTTCCTCCACTAGATAATAAGCTCAAGCACAAGGGTCATATCTGATTCCTCTCTATATTTATGGTGCCCAACAGTGTCTGGCACAGAGTAGATGCCCAATAGATGTTTGCTGAGAGAATGAGTCCTTGAAGTGAAGAAGAGAAGCTCATCAGACCATCAAGCTGGTAGCAGAACCCAGTACTAAGACATTAATGCAGTGAAACCATCTCTCTGCCTATCACACTCTTAGCACCCTGTAAAAACAGGCTTCAGACACCCTTACCTCATACACAGCTTGTGTCTTAAACCGTTCACTGCATCCTCCTTCCCATCCTATTTCAATCATCTCAATTCCTGACTCCTGGCTCTCTTATCTTGTTTGAATTTTCATTTTCTGCTCTGATTAAAGTGTTTTACTCTCTTGGCATATTTCTCATCCCCTATCCTAGGTTCTGAGGTCAGAGACTATGAAAGTCCCGCCCTTGGGGACTTCTCTGGCTGGAACAACAGAAAAGGAAACCAGCAAATCCAAGACAGTGTGGCAAAAGGTCTGCTTGAAAAGAATAAAGAGCGCCTAACATTACAAAAAGAAGGGTATCTGTCAGAAGAACATGTAGTTTGATCTGTGCCTTGAGAAATTGCACAGGAAATTCCCAGGCAGAGAAAGGTAGTACATGCATTGCAGACAGAGACCTGTGAAGGCAGGAGAGGTCAGGGTTTGGAGGCCGCCAGTGGGTTGGTGTGGTGGGAAGAGTGTGAAAGCACAGTTGGGAAGTGGAAGGAAGTGAGAAAATGTCAGGTCAGGAATGGCTTGAGTTCTAAGCTAAGGAGCTTAGACCTGACCCTGTGGGACAGAGGTTGTAAATTATCAGGATGATTTAGCCCAGGGATATACTTTGTTTTCCCACGCATAATTTTTTTAAAATTTGTGTTGCCAACATTTTTAATCTGGGAGATTTCACATAAAATTCTGAATCTCCAGCTTCTGTAAAAAATCAGATCTGGCCAGGCTGCCATTCATTCCCACATGAGCTGAGCGTTGTTCGTCCTTCCTAGATGCCATACATGTTTTGTAACTTGCTAGTCTCCACCACACCCTTTTGTCATACTTGCACTCTTGTTTTTTTTAAGAGGAGAAATATTTCTTAGTACCAGTGTCTCTGTGAAAAGTAGGGATATGGAGCTTAGTAGGCCACAAGAGCCAGGAATTTCAGGAAATAGGGAACAGCATGTTTCTCTGCAGAGATAAAGAAACCAAGTATATCCATCAGAAGACTGTAATGTTCTCTTAATCCAGTTCCCTTCACTTGTTTATGTTACCTGCAGGGTTTGCTATGTAAAGAGTGATGACTTCATGGAGCCACCTTACTTTCATAAAACTCTGTATTTCTCACAGACCATCAAGAAGGAATGTGCCGAGTGTGCTGGTCTTAAAGAAGGTGCAGGAGACATGTACGTGTCTGGCTGGAGCTTGTCAAGGAGAGGCCAACACTGCTTCTCAGAGCCTCAAATAGGTGATGAATCAAATAGAAAGAAATCCAGAGGACACAGAAAAGGGCTTGTCCAGGTCCCAAAGGCAGGTTATAGCAGGCGTTGTCTGCAGCCAGTAACAGTACAGAGGAAATGCAGTGCAGCCCCCTACTCCCAGATCTAGGGTCAAAAGACTGAGCTGCTCCCTGAAATCATGCAGAACTGGCCCAACTTCTTAGTAAGAGGGTTACTGGATATTTCAGACATCCCACTCCACCCCCTGCAGCCCCATCCTCACATCCTGGGATGGCACTACACTTCCAAGTATCTAAGCCCTTCAGACATCCTAGCACCTTGAACTCTTGCTTCTGACCTTTGCGCAGCTGGTGAGAGGAGGCTGCCTTGGGCTCCTCAGGGGCTTCCTGTCTTCATTGATGATTCTCTGCAGCTCAGCTCTGTGTAACTGATCCCAGCCCTCTGGTTCTGTCAGCACCTCTGCTGTGTACACTATGACATGTGTGAGCCCCCAGCTGGGTGGGAACCCTCAGAGTGAGTTGCGAGTTTCCTCCCAGATGCTAAAGCTGTCTTTCTGCTAAGGCTCCACTAGTCTTAGAAACAGTGCTTTCACTAGGGGGTCAGGGAGAAGGGATCTCCTAAATCTGCATATTGATCTCCCTGCTCCTCATCTTTTCCCACATGAATTCTGTTTGTACATGTGGAATTAACATACATTAAAGTATAATACTAAGTATGTCATGTTTCTGATCTAAAGCCTTCAGTGGCTCATTTCCCACCAGATTCATACCAAGTTATCTGCCCTGGCATGTTGGACCTTTCCTAGGATGACCTAAAATGCTTTTTCTAGGCTTGTCTCCCACTATAAATAACAAATGTTGAGAAAATTATGTTAAGTGAAATAAACCAGGCTCAGAAAGAGAAATACCACATGTCCATGTCCTCACTTGTAAGTGGAAGCTAAAAAAAAAAAGAAAGAAAGAAAGAAGAAAGAAAGATACAACAATTACAGTAATACGTTGAACTTTCTTTTTTTTTTTTCCTTTTTGTCTTTTTTACTGACTGGTAACGGGATCGCAACCCTCGGTGTTGCGCCCGCACCACACTCAGCCAGTGAGCGGGAACCGGTCTCCACATGGGATCCGAACCCTCGGCAGGAGGGCCACTGCGCTCCCAAGCGGCGCACTCTCCAGTGCACCACCGGGCCAGCCCGACATTGAACTTTCAAAAGAAGAGAACATCTGAGATTACTAGAGGTGAGAAGCGGGGAGGGGGTTGGCGAGAAATTGGTAAATGGTCACAAAGAGTGATTATGTTTTGTAATGATGAATATACTAACTATCCTGATTTCATCATCACATATTATACATAGATATTGCTGTTCAACTCTGTACCACACAAATATGTATTATCAATTATATTTCAATTAAAAAAATAATAAAGTAACAAATGCTCCAGCCGGAATGAGAATGACACATTCTCTGCAGACATGGAGATTTCTTGCCTTGGTTCTTCTTTTCTGTCCTGCTTTCCCATTTCTAGCTGTCCAAAGCCTACCCATTGTACAAATCTCATCTCAATGTCACCTGTCAATGTCCTCAATGGCTCCAGTCACATATCACCTCTTCTTGCTTGAGGTACGTGCCACACATTATGTTTTACTTGTTAAATCCTGAATATAGTCTACTTATTTTAAGTACATGGCCACATGCCCTAGCCTTTTTGCTAGACTGAGCTTAGACTGAGCTTAGTCTCGTATTGTTCATCTTGTATTGTTCAGTCTCGTATCACCATTTCCTGGACAGGGCCTGGTAACTGCAAGATGCTCCAAAATATTTGAATTGATTGTGTTCCTCTTTCCTGCCATATTTTTCAGTAGAATTGAAAAAAAAACTATCTGGTACCTCTCATATCATTCTAGACTCTTCAGTAAAGGAATGGCTCTCAACTCATTTTATCCAATTCTGCATTTGTTGATAGAAATCTCTTCCTGACATCCCTACCAAGGGATGATGCCAAGTAATTTCCTAGTAGGGCATTTAGAAAAGTGGTTAGGCTCATCCAGGTGGGACTAAATACCAGGGGCAAGAGAGGCATTTCATGCTCAAAGGCACCAGAGTTAGTCCAGTTGTATCTCACTGGAGCCAGGCTGTCCTTTTCATCAGATGTTCTCAAGCCCCAGTAGCAAGAAAAGTCCAGTCTGCTGGTAGTGAGGGACTGAGGCCAAGCCAACTTGTGTGTCACTTGCAACCATCCTGCCTTGCATCCAGTGGCTGTCTCTCCTTATTCTCTGGGGGTGGGGGCATCATATTTTAAATACCATACATCATAGTTTCAAGTTTCTGGGAATTTCATCCAAGAAATTGGGAGGCAATGAAATATGGAAGAAAAAGAACATGGTCTTTGAAGTCAGCCAGACCAGGTTCAATTTTCATTGTCTTTCTTAGTATGATGTGGCTAAGGACTCTGGAGTCAAGCAGAACTAGGTTCAAATGCTATTTATTCTGCTATTTCCTGTCTCTTTGACCTTGGACAAATTACCCAACTTCTCTGAGCCTTCATTTTCTAATATGTAAAACAGGGACAATAATACTATCCTCACTGATTTTTGGTGATAATTAAATGAGAAAATACATGTGTATCAGCTAGGATGTCATCAGCTCCAAGTAACAAATAAAAATTCAAAATGGCTGAAACAATAAGGAAAATTTATTATCTCATGTAACAAGAAATCCTGAAGTACAGAAGTTTCAGAATTGGTTAATTCATCAAGGACCCAGTTTCTTTCCATCTTTATTCTCTTCCAACCTCAGTATGTAGGCTTTTCTAGGCTGGCTTCCCTTGTAGCTGTAAGACGGTTGCCACAGTTCCAGGCATCACATCCAAACACTACAATATGCAACATCAGAAGAGGGTCATCTCTTTCTTTTGTGTCTTTCTAAGAGTGAAAAACCTTTCCCAGAAACTCCTCACGGATGCTCTCTCTCACAGCTTTGGCCAGAGCTGGGTAACAAGCCTGCCTTTAGTCCAGTCACTGACGAAGGGGAGTAGGATCACCATGACTGGCTTGGCCGGTTAAGCTGGAGATACCATCCCTTCTCCTGAGGGATGAATATCTAAATAAAATTAGAATTCTGTTAGTAGAGAAGGGGTAGGATGGCTGTTGGGTAGGCAACACTTTCTGTTACAGCATGGAATCTGGCATATGGGTAAGCTTTAAGTATTTGTTAGCTATTTAAGTATATTGTTAGCTAACTATATGTATGGTTATAAAATTAAGTAAGATGACATATATTTGAAGTCTTTGGTGCTTAGTAAATGATAGCTACTTATTATAGTTGTATATAATTATTCCAGAGTACTTGGGCAACAGGCTGAAGTCTCTAACAAAGATTCCTGGGGTTGGCCTCAGCCTGAAAAGCTCAAAAGCATGAGCATTAGAAACAGTTCATACTTAATGTTCTATAATGTGATTCTGTGTATTAATTTGCCAGACTCTTCTTCACTCCCTGAATCCCAACCACAACAAGATAGCATGATGACATACTTTCTTGGGAGAATTTCCCAGCAAGTGGAGCATTTCAATAAACAAATAATAAAAATATGGGACAAATGGGAGAGGGAAATGTAAGCTCCCAAGAGGAGGATTGGAATCAGACTTGGCAAGAGGCTGTGAATACATCTAAAGCTGATGTATTTATGATTGGGAACTTTGTGTTTCCACAGGGACTTTGCCTGCCTCCAGTACAATAATAACAGGCAGGGCAGAACATAGAGCTAAAATGATTTGGAGGAGTTAGGACACCTAGATTCATTTAACTTGGAAAGAGCTTTGAATTTTTAAATTCCGTCTTTGAACATAGGGGTCCTGAACAGTCTTAGGAGGGATACAGGTACCTTCATGGACATGTGTGCTCTCACTCTCTCTCTTTCTTCCTCTCTCACAACACACACACACACACACACACACACACACACACACACACTCCCTCTCCCTCTCCCTCTCCCTCTACCTCTCTCTCTGTTCCATATGCAGAGACTGATTTTTTTTTTTTTTAAAAAAAACATGATCACACTCCCATGCTTCCCTAAGAAATTAGACAGAAAAGAGACCCTTAAGCTTTTCTAATTTTCTGGAGCTCAGGATTTAAGCATTCCAGATTCTTGTATTTGTCTCAGTTGAACCAAATGTCTCCATTCCAAATCTCAGGGTCCCATTCCTTACCATTCAATGCCCTAACTTTCATGTAAGAAATCTGGGGCACCCACAGGATCAAGGTTTGGATCTGATTTTCAATTATATTAGTCCTGCAGCTATAGCAGGTAAATAAAATTATTTTAGCGCCATAACAGAAGCTCTGTGGTTCTCTGAACATCCCCCAAACTGAGAGTTTAGAACCCTGAGCTTACACCAATGTCAAGGGTTCAGATCCCCGTATTGGCCAGCCACCAAAAAAAAAAAAAAAAAAAAAAGAAAAGAAAGGAAAGAAAGAAAGAAAGAAAGAAAGAAAAAAAGAAAGAAAAAAAAAAAAAACAAAAAAAAAAAAAAAAAAAAAAAAAAAAAAATCCTGTCTCTGTCCATCCTTGTTGAGTGTTCCAAATTGCAAGGACTAAGTATTCTCAGACCCTGAGTCATTTCTGTACTTAATCACAAAGGCAATTTTGTTGGTTAAGGTGACCACAGTGTGACTACTGTACAACTATTCACTCCCCAGGGGAAGGAGACTGGCTTATTGACTGCTGCTATAAAAGGTTCTAAGCCCTTGGCCCAGGGTTCCTCAGCAACAGCAGAGCCCCATTATATGTGTACATGTAGCTGCCATCTTGACTGTTGTATTGCCTGATGGGACTTGAGGGCAGGGAAACCAGCTCTACTGTGCTGTTGCCCTGCTGTTTGCTGTGCTGAGTAATAAACTGTCTTTTTTTGATTGACTGAGCCTTGTCTACTTTCAGCATCTATGGAGTTGTGGCAAGCCAATTTGGAGTCCTGTTACTCCTTGATGTCTTCTGTGGGGTTGGAGTTCTTCCCTGACACAGTGTCCCACTTTCCACTGTCAATGAAGTCATCATGGAATTCAGGCCCACTCAGGTCATACTACAATCCCAAATTCCCATCTTTGAACTTCAGTTTCCCATGACCACTTTCCATACCAAGTACTGTATCAGTGAATGTCCCATCAGGAAAACAAGTCATTCTAGATCTGTGCTGGCCAATGTGGTAGCCATTAACCACATACATATTTACATTTAAATTATTAAACAAAATTGACAATTCAGTTCCTCAGCAACACTAGTCACATTTCAAGAGCTCAATAGCTGCATACAGCTAGATACTGTATTGGTCAACAAAGTTAGGATATTAATATCATCCCAGAACATTCTGTCGGCCAATGATGCTCTAGATTATTTCAAGCAGAAAGAGATTTAATGCAGGAAAGTGTTTACAAAGATGGTGGGCACGTGGGAGTTGCCCAAGGAAGAAAGGGCTTAGAAAGGTAAGAAGAGATAAAGATAGATCAGAAAAGTGCTGCCTCCCTTGGGGAAGCTGGCCCACAGTAGGTACTGGTCTAACAGGGGTGCTACTGCTGAGTAGGGACAGCAGCTAAGGAGGAAACCAGGAGCTGCACTTGCTGCTGTTGGAGTCAGCACCAAAAAGAAGGACAAACAAGGACCTCTTCCCTTCATGGGCCTTTCAATCTCCTGCCAACACATTTCAACTGGCAAGGGCATCTGAAAAAATGTAATTTGCAAGTTTCTATTCTTCTTACCATACTGAAGAGGGCAAAGAGGATGAGAATGCATCTTACAACAAACATATAACTGCAGAGTAGGGCTTTTAACAATAACAATATTATTAGGATGGGGGAAAGGTGCCAAGACTCCCAACCTATATCTTACATCCATTCCCTTAGCTCTAGCAATGCTCCTGCCTTTTATGTTCTGGCCATACTGAATTGCTTTCAATTCTGCTCTAACACCTTCTGTTCTTTCTTCTCCACAGATCTTGCATCTCTCTTCACATGGCTGGCTAGTCTCATACTTCAGATATCAAGTCAGATGTCACCTCTTCAAAGAGACCTTCCATGACCTTGCCAACCTGCCTCATCCTTGCCCCCAGCCTTCCACTCCAGCCATTCCCAAATATGCCACTCTCTTTATTTTATAGTTCTTGTTTCTGTTGAAAATCATCTTTTGTGTTTCTGTTCTGTCTCCACTCACTAGAATGTAAGTTCCAGGAAGGCACGGGCCCTGTCTGTGTTGTTCAATGTTGTGTTCTCAATATTTAGTACAGGGCCTGGCATGTAAGAGGCACTGAATAAATATACATTGTCTGAACCAACAGTTTCCATCCATCTTTCAGGTCTGAAATCTTTCCTATCTCCCTAGCTGGGTGAAGTATTTCTGCTATGTGTTCCCAGAGAACCTACACTTTTTCCATTGTATGCTTAGAACAACTGTAATTACTTGTATGAGTTGTTAACATGTTGAAATATTTTTATGCTGGTTAGTAACTAGTAGCTCCCCCAGGCACCCTGAGTATCCTGCTGCTACTGCTCCCCACACTCACCCCCACCCCGCCATCTTATAGCTTCCTAGAACTTCCCAGGATCCAGCAACTAAAGAGACAATACTTGGGACAATCAGGAACTCCAGAACCCTGCTTGAGAAGCCAGCATCTGTTCAAATCAGTCAATGCCTGTGCCAATCAGCAGCCCCCAGTCCCTCCTGAGCACTACCTTTGGCTCCCCCAGAAGGCTTACCTCTGCCTTGCTTGCTACACCTACCTGGCTCAGGGAGCCCTGCATGGGAGCCACACAGAGACTGTTCTGGTGCCCACTAGACTGCCAGTTGATAGCCAGCCTGACTCACCTACCACACATCAGCCCCTGCCCCGAGTGTTCTGCCTGCCCCCAACAGGCTCAGATCTCACCAGGAGGGACAGCAGTTCCAGAGGGGATTCTGGCATCTAAGAAGGCAAATATTTTTAATAGTACTTCTGATCATAATATGTAAATATTGCATAATGATTTAACCAAAAATTGTGATATAATTATATTGGAGGATGGGGGAGGGAAGGGGTATTAGAAAAATCTTTCCTCATTCAAAGTCAGCAGATAATCTCTGAAATTAAAAATCAAGAAGCAATTAATGGTTCAGATCCCCACACTGGCCAGCTGCCACCCTCCCCCTCCCAAAAAAAAGGAAAAAAAATCAAGAAACAGTAGTGTAGGTGTCTTATTTGAAAAATGGAAGTAAACACCAAAGGAAACAGCTGGAAGAGTTGAAAGTGGCTAGTTGCCTCTGAGGATCAGGGCTTGGGGTGGAGAGGGGTGGGGAAGGAATCTACTGTTTTTTATTATAAGCCTTAGAGAACATTGTGACTTCTGAACCATGTACATATTACTTTTGTTTTTAGAAGACCATTGCAGGAATCTTGATGAGAGGTAATGACCAACGGTGATGGCAGTAAGACAGAGATAAGTGTATCCAACAATATTTAGGAGATGAATTGGTATAACCTGGTGATTGCCTGGTGCAGAGAGGGAGGAAGAGGGAGAGGAGAGAGACTTGCAGATTGGGGCATGTAGCTGAGGTTAGGGGATGACCATCTCTTGGTGAGTGCTTGGATGCCAAGGGTCCCACCGGGTACCACATATAGCAAGAGTGACTAACCCTCCTTGGGAGAATTGAAACTTGTTCACAGAGAGAGGGTTATTTGAGCTGGGTCTTGAAGAGAGTATATAGAAGTTCCCAGTTCTACAAAGGTCGAACTCTAAGGTGAGAGGGTGTCTGAAGGGAAGGATATTCTTAGGCAAGGATAGTGGAAAATAATTGGAAGTACAGAAGCACAAAAGCATGGGAGCATCATTTTGGAGGGAAACAGTGAGTTGTCTATGTAGCAAGGGAGTTCGGGAGGCACGTTGGGAGAAAACAGTGGAAAATAAGGCAGAAACAGGAGCTTGCGGCCAGAGCCCAAGGGCCTATATTGTAGCCCAAGTGGTTCTCTCCCTCAAACTGCTAGCAGTTCTGAAAAACAATTTGGAAATAGATGTCAGAAGCTATTAAAATATTTCTGCGCTGGCCCGTGGCTCACTCAGGAGAGTGCGGTGCTGATAACACCAAGGCCACGCGTTCAGATCCTATATAGGGATGGCCGGTTCGCTCACTGGTTGAGCGGGGTGCTGACAACACCAAGTCAAGGGTTAAGATCTCCTTATTGGTAATCTCTTAAAAAAAAAATAGTTTCTAAGCTCCGTCCTAGTGATCCTATTCCTGGGGATTGTTCCTACGGAAATATATTTTTTAAAGGATAGGGTGAGCAGTATATACTTAAGATATATGTTGCATTTTTATTGTAAATAATGAAATATTGGAAAACAATAGAAATTTCCATCAGAAGAGAATACTTAGATAAAAGAGGCACATTCACCTAATGAATAATAAATATGTAGACAGGTATTCCTGTCAGAATTTAAGTGGGATCACCCAGGAGGCCTGCTGGGCCCAGGGAAGGGAGATGGTCAAATGTGGGCAAGCGAAAAAAAAGCAGAGACGATTTTTAGGTCAGCCCCCATCAGGGTGAGGGAAGAGGAGTTAACATTTATTGAGCGTTTCCCTTTTGGTATCTCACTTAATTCTCACTTCAATACCATGAGGGTGGTACCAATGCCATCCCCAGTTTATAGATGAGGACCTGTGCTCAAGGAGATGGAGCAATCTTCCCAGGGCCATCTAGCTTCAAAGTTGAGGAGCTGAGATTCCAACCCAAGCCCATGTGATGGCAGAGCAGGCCGTGTTTTTCCTCTTCACGTGATACCAATTGTTAATGACAATCGTGGTATCTGTGAACAATCCCTTTTATACAACACCTGGCATCTTTCTTTAGTCTTAGGAGAACAACGTCAAGCCTCTGTGGATACCAGGGGCTGGCTGTAGGTAGAAAAATAGCAAAAGGTGTATGGTACAATGCAGAGCAATAAAAATAGAATATGTAGTTGTTATCAGTGATAAAAGCAGCCGAAAGAAATTATGCTCACGGACAATAGCAGGAAGGAGCAAGGAGAAATGGAAACAGATAACATGTGAGTGGGTGCTCTCTTTCCTCTCTCTTATTTTTGGGGTTTCCGTTCCTAACACCATATTACTTGCACAATAAAAACCAATTCACAATGAAGGATGGAAAGACTGAGAAAATATGAGCCCCTGGGGTGGCCCATGGCCATGCCTTGAGTCCAGCTGCAGCTCTAGGCCTTCCAAAGCCATTCTGAGAGCAACACTCATAAAGAAAAAACTGGCTTCTTCTGGACAAAGGATGGAAAGAGAAAAATGTAGTACGTGACCCACACCAAGAGCTTCAGTTCTCTGCCATCATGCTCCAGGTTTGGTGTCATTGCTACATCCAACGTGAAGCTCTTACCTGGGCTGGGGAGGTATGGCCGTGAGCCAGCACTTCTCAGCCCAGGAGCTTTTGCATCTGATGGTGGTGGTTGTTCCTGTTCATTTGTTGTTGGCTCTCTTGGCTGGGGCTTGGATTTGGCCTTGCTGAAGGAAGAGCCGGTATGTGATTCTCCTTCACTGAGGGACAGAGGCCAAGGTGACCTCAGCCAGCAAAGAGAAGAGTGGAACAGCAACATTCATGACTGAGTTTCAGACTGGGGCACGGTCATTTTGTTGTTGTTGTTCATGCTCATATCCCATATCTTGATTTTATTCTGACCTTTAAATCATCATTCCTTTCCAGATTCTATACATTTGCCTGTACTGTTCCCTCTGTCTGGAGTGTCCCTTCTTGTCCTTCCTGACAGAGCTAAGCCCTGCCCATCCTTTAATACCACTTCCTTGATGAACCTTTTCCCAATCTCCTTTTGGGGAATAAATCATTTCCTCTGGCTCCCAAAGCACTTGATTTGTATCTTTCCTATGGCAATTGTATTTTTCTGCAGTACATTATAGTTATTTATGTCTGTGTCTGTTTCTCCCACTAAATGAGTGAAGGTGGGGGGGAGTGGGGAGCTTCTCAAGGTGGCCAGGGAACATGTCTTATCCCACTCTGATTCCCCACACAGCATGGCCAATATCTGGCATAAGGTAAGTGCTCGATCAATGTGTGGAATGACACTAAATTATAATGGCTAAGTTCTTCCTCTTTATTTGTCATGGACTCTCTGGGAAAGGTTTTGAGATTATATGCAGATGAGCAATTGGTTTTACATCCGTTTCTTTCCTGTGCATTTTGAAAGAGGCAAGAAGAGGAAGAGAATTAAAGCTATCTGTGGATCCATATTCCAGAGATTTCAGCCAGTACTCCCCAGAGGGGGTAATAATATGAATAATAACAAACATGTGCAGAGACTCTTACACTTCCACACCCATTAATTCTGTTGGGTCTCAGGAGGACTCTAGCTTAGGAAGTAGGCTAGGTGGGAAGCATTTGCCTTGTTCCATTGTTACATCTGAGGAAACCAAGGCTCAGAAAAATGAAGTGATTTGCTCTACATTACATCAACTCAAAGTGTGGCTGGGATTCTAACCCAGATCTGTTGACTCCAAATCCCATATACTTGTGATTGCTGAAGTGACAAGGGCACAGGAAACCCTTCCCCTTGATAAGGTTGCAGAAGGAAGGAAGAAAACCCATGGTTCAACCCTGATGAGGTGGATTTGCGTTAGGCCCCAGTTGTTACCCTCATACATATTTACCTCCTCATCTAGGGGTTTAGCTCTTCAAGGGCAGAGACCATGACTTCTCTTTTATTTCTCTCTCCAAAGCTCAGGCCTTGGGCAAGCCACACACTTTTGCTGGGTCTTGGTTTTCCTGTCTGTAAATGGAGGAGGCTGAGCTAGAAGTTGAAATTGGGTCACATTCATACCAGTGGCCAGCACAGAGCCTGGCCCACAGTTTCTATCACTCTTCCCCTGGACGACTCCCAGCTCCAACACTAGAGGCCTCCAGGACTTCAGCTGACATGACAGAGTGCATATCCTGCACGTCGCAGCCTCTTTCCAGGCTGACTGTGGAAAACTGAGCCTCCTCCAGACAGCAGGGCTTCTCTTCTCATGCAGATCAAGTCCGGAGCCTCATTAGTCATGTCAGATGACATAGTTAACACTTGGGGCCGGCACAGCCAGTTCATCAAAAGCTCCTGTGTACCTGGCTCCATTGCTGTGCTGAGAAACTACTGTATGTAGAGCAGGCAGTACATCAGAGGAGCAGCGCCAGAGTGCTTCCAAATTGGTTTTGATTAATTGCATACATAGACATGTCTTTAATTGGTGCCAGGGTAGCGGCCAGAGAACTTATGGGAAAGCAGGATGTTATGCTTTCTTTCCCTGAAGTCCCATAAAGCAATGAAAGATGAGGAACAGAATCACTGCTCATTGAAAGTTTATCGACCATGCAGACCCAGAAAACACAAATAACTATCTGAATCGAAACTTAACCTCATTTTCTGAACTCACTGGAAGCCAGGCATGTTCCCCTCTGCCCCGCCTGCCTGCTGCAACTGAGCAAAAGGTGTGATTTCTAAGAAATGAGTCCTTTAGCACTGAGACAGCATCCTCAGCTTTCCCCAGCAACCCTGGAGAAGACACCTACAGGTATCTGGGAAGGCTCCTCCCATCAGAAACTTCTCTCCCTCCAGCCCATCACCATATCAGAGGCTGATTCACTTTGGGTGAAGCACCCATTCACACAATCATTCTTTCTTTTCTACCTCTTGGAGATTTAAGACACATGTGATGAGGGTGTACTAAATACAAAGCACTATTATGGTGTCATAAGGAATACAGAATAGAGTCAAGAGCAGACTCTTCCCGCAGGGGGATGGTCATGTAGGAGAAAAGAGAGGACAGGTCCATGGATGAACTAATAATGCATGACGGTGGCATCACCTAGATGATGAAGCACTGGGATTTGGCATTAAGAGGACTTGGGTTCAAATCTCAGCTCTGATTCTTATTACTGAGCTGCCTTGGATAGTCATTTTGATTCTTTGAGTCTTAAGCTACTGAATAGAATAATAATACTGCACATGGCGGTTGTGTGGCTTTTAAGAATTAGCAGGGTGGAAAGTATCCAGTACAGGGCCTGGCACTGATCAATAAATGGTTGCCACTTCTGAGTAAGCATCACCATCAAGATTCTGATAGAGTGCTATGTGAGAATTCATATGTTCCCAGAACAAGTGATTAGTGTTCACAGACTCTATGCCTGGCTTTGTGCTGGGCATTCAGGATTCAGATAGAAAACTCAGTCCTGCCCTTGGATGAGACTGAGGTCCACTAGGGAATAGCAGTGATTTGACATGGTAAGAAAGAAAAAGCATTACAGGTGTGCTGACAGAAGTCTACTCAGGGCACGTGGGGAAGAGAGGAGACAGTGGTCACTTCTACCTGGGGAAATCAAGATAGATTTGCCCGAAGAGGCGATGCTTGAGCTAAATCCTGAAACATGAGAATATTTTCATGTGCAGATAATGAGGAAAGAGTATCCACGCACAATGACATGGTTTCCTTCTTTTTGTTCCTAGAGCAAGCAAAGGTTACCCCCAGGATCTTGGAATCAGCTGTTCTCTTTGCATAGAAAGTCTTCCCCCGGATTTTCCCAAAGCTGGCTTCTTCTTGACATTTAAAACCTGATATTTTCTTATTTTTTCATTTGTTTATTATATGTCTTCCCCACTAAAATGACAGGTCCATGACGACCTGAGACCCTGGCTGACTATTCCTCCACTCTGTTACAACATCCAGAACATTGCCTGGCATATTGTAGAAAGAAAGAAATAAACAACAGGAGGCACAAGAGGGCATACTGCAATTGAGGAACTATTATAAGTGCAGTGCCTGGCACACAGTGGGCACTGAATTGTTTCTCTTCATAAACAATGAAGGATGCCTGGAGCATAGGCCAGAGGGATTGAGGTAGGAGGTAAGAGAAGAGGTGGTGTGGCCTCTGAGCTGCACCCAAAGGCTCAGAGAAGGATGACAATGTGATGGGGATATTGGGAGGAGAATTAAATCAGATAGCTTTTAAATCCTTCTAAGAATTTGTCCCAAACAAATCATCTCTTGCCACCTTCCTGATCCCCTCACTCACAGCCCTCCTTTCTACTCCACCCTGTCTGGAGGCTGTAAGGACATCTGACACACCATTTCCTGCCAATGTAAATCACAGAGTGATGTGTGATGCTCGTTCTCAGTTTTTACCATCCCTCAGGTGGAGATGGCCCCATAACTCAGGGTGGAGGCCTCAAGCAAAGCCAGCCTTTCCACAGGGTGGCAAATAAGCAGGAACTGTTTACCCACTAGCACCTTTCTGGCCCTGCTCCCAGATAATTTTATGTCCTTTGGTCCTGGATCTGTTCCTTAGTTGGTTGCACCTCAGTTCACTTGCTGGAGCACTGATGTGTGACTGTTTAACTGCCACTGCTTCCTGTCCCAGGGATCCTGGGCTTCAGGGAGCATGGGAGAGAGACAAGAAAGAGAGCTTTATATGAGGCAAGCCTTGACAGTAATAATAAAGGCCAAAGACTAACTTACACTTACACAGTGCTTAACACTTTACAAAGCCCTAGAGAACTTCTATTCCTCCTTCAAGACCCAGCACAAATGTTACCTGTTTTCACCAACCTTCACCAACTTTCACTAATCCTTCCCTCTGCTCTTTGTAAAACCTCCATTATAGCCCTTATTGTCCTGTAATAAATTTATTTGTGTACGTGTCTCATAGCCTCCATTAACCACACGTTCCTGGGAGGCAGATCTCTTCACTCCCAGTAAAACATGCTTTTTGCTTTCTTAAAAAGTACTTTCCTAAAAAGCCATTTTTACTTTCTTAAAAAGTAGAAAGTATGAACATTTTAATGTTCATAATACATATTCTTATAATTATAAAAGTGATATTTACAGTTACAATGATCACAATTTTATGTATATAAGTGTAATGAAGAAAATTTTAAATCACCTATAATTTCATCACCCAGATAAAACCGTTGTGAACATTTTGGGTATATCTTGAGGGTTTTTTTTAGCATGTAGAAAGTAAAAATGGAAATATATCATAAATGTGGTTTTACGGTCTGATTTGATCACCTATTCTATTGTGAGCATCTTCAAACATCATTGACAATTCTTTAAAAACATCATTTTAAATGGTTGCATTATGGGGCCTGCCCGTGGCTCACTCGGGAGAGTGCGGTGCTGATAACACCAAGGCCCCGGGTTCGGATCCCATATAGGGATGGCCGGTTAGCTCACTGGCTGAGCGTGGTGCTGACAACAACAAGTCAAGGGTTAGGATCCCCTTACCGTCATCTTTTAAAAAAATAATAATAAAAAAATAAATAAATAAATGGTTGCATTATTTCATTTAATAAGTATATCATAATTTACCTAAAAATGTCCTCATTTGGGGACATTTGGGCTATTTCCTTCTTTTTACTATTTTACAAGTAATGATGTGATAAATAGCTGTGTACATAAATCTTTATCGACATCTGACTATTTCCCTAAAAATGATTCCTAGAAATGGAATTTCTAGGTCCATTGGCTTAAACTCTTTAAAGCTTCTTGATGCTCACTGCCAAATTACTCTGAGAAAGCGATACCAATTTACAATTTCACCAATGCAAGAGTGTGCCCATCTCACAGTACCCCGGCCGACATTAGGTATTACCCCACTTGTACCTTTACCAAGTCCAGGTTCTTTTCACAATGAGTAATTTTTTTTAAACACAGCAGAAATTATACAAACAAATTTAGAGTTGTCTTCTTCCAAGACATCAACCTGGGAGGATATATTTATTTGAACAGTGTTTCCGCTGCTTTAAACATTTCTATAAGTTTTATTTGAAAATCGCCTGAAAAGCAGACAACACATTCTTTTACATCCAAATTGCAATACATTTCTGTCTTTGGGGAAAGATTTTTGATTTTTTGGCAACAGTCAAAAACCACTTGGAACTCATGACAAATGAGATGAGGAGCTGCAGCTGGGTTTGGAAGTCTGAGATGAGGTGTAATTTTACAGTAATGAGATTGAGGTCTTTTCGTGACTTGTAAAGGAGAGTCCCACATGAGTCCTGGGTAGCAGTGCCATCATCAGAACAAGGGCTGAGCCTCCCAGTGTGGCCATTCCAAAGTGGCTACACTCAGGTGGAGGAGCGAGTCCAGTGAGTGTAGTTATGGAAGCTTTTCTTGTGACTTCATCTCTACTCCATGTATAGCCCTAAGTACAAGTGTCGGTTATTTCAAAGCTGATCTCTTTGCCTCTTCTTTTTTCATCAAGCCACTCGGCCCTGCTGACTCCAAGACTAATACCTTAGAGGGGCAGTTAGGGAGAGAGTGGGACGTGGCATGGCAATGGAAAGAGCCCTTGGACTGCAGTCAGGAGGAATGAGTCTGACTCCTGTCTCTGCCTTTCAACAGCTGTGTGAGGCCTCATTTGTAAAGGAGGATGCTACTTCACAGGATTGTTAGGAGAAATGGAGAGTGTATATAAGCACACACAGACACATGAACACACACAGGCATGCAAAATAGCTAATGCTTATTGAGTGCCAACACTGTGCCAAGTACGCTTTCCATGCATGTGGCAGACCCTGTTTGTTGGCCACCCAGACGCCATTTATCTCTTGCCACCTCTTACCCCAGGTCCCTTGTACCTAGGGTGATTGTGTGGCCCAGTTCCAGCTGATGAGATTTAGGTAGAACTCTGCTGGGAGTTATTGGGAGAGCGTTTGCTTTCCTGATGAAAGAGGACTGCTGAGTCCGATCTGCCTGCCCACCCCCACCCCTTCCCGCCTTGAACTTGTACATGATGGCTGGCTCTCACAGCCATCTCGTAACCAAGATGGAAAGGTCAAAGGAGCACCTCTAGAATTCTTGTTATGCCAGAAAGTTACTACCTATTTATTTATGTCACTGTTATTTATCACTACTTACAGCTAAAAATATTCCAACACACATGCATAAAAACTGTCCACATGTAACAGATGCTCAATAAAGTGTAGCTGTTTACACTCACATTCAAATGCAACTCTTCCATCCAGAGAACCAAAGATATTAATGGTGGTCACCCCTCATATTTATGCAGCACTTGACAATTTTCAAAAGATTTTCACATCTGTTTTATCATTTGATCCTCACAACTTTGCAAGGAAGGCAATTTTTTAATCAAACCTTTTAATTGCAAAGGGATGTTTAAGAAGTAGTTTAGAGTTCTTACATGTTGCACATAGCCTTATCTCCTCCTTTTTTCCCTCCCTTTCTTCCTTCTTGCTTTTCTTCTGTGCCAGTCCTGGGACTGTTTTTCTCAGACCCATCCCTCAGCCTTCTGCACTATGCTCTGCTCTGTAACACAGGGAGGTTGATTAATTCAGACTGCAAATCCAGGCTCTAAGACATCTAACTTCCAGCTGAGTTTGGCCAAAGGGAGTTACTAGAGGGAGATTGGGGGTGGGTGGATGGGGGGGGAAGAGGCCAAGTGTTTCTTCTTCTCCCTATCTGCTTTGGGTTGTGTCTCCAACTACATGTCCTCTGTGGCTCCTGCTTCCACTCTCAGGCCTGTTAGAGTTCATGCATCTGATCAGTGACCTAGCTCATGGGCCCAGGTGATGCTGCCTTTATCCCTCTGCCCTTTGGCTTATGGGTGGCAGTGGTTTCCTGCTCTTAAGGTCTGGGATGCCTCTCTGTCCCCTATCCCATCACCTGTGTAACCAATCTACCTCATCAAAGTCCCTCTGCTGAAAATACTTGAAGTGCCTTCTTTTTCCTCAGTTAGACCTCAGTTATCCCCATTGGTCCACCTCACCTCTGTAGGGCACCCAGGACCAGAAACTCAGGACCAGTTTCTGCTCTAGATGCACAGAGCAAGAGATGATACCAAAGAGGGAAATGAAAGGCATTAGAGTATGACATCCTATAGGGAAAATACAGAAAAATGGTCAGGACTCCCTTGGATGTTTGGAATCTTGCTGAGCATTTGATGTAAATATGTATATATGCCCAGGTATTCCTTGGTTATTGTCTAATGTAATTGCACATGGGCACATAGGTGTTCCTGGGTTGTCTGACTTGCAACCAGGTGTCCTGGGTTATCAGACTTGAGTATAAAGGATGAGTGGCTCTGATCCACAGTGCTCCCTGTCCCCAGGATGCCCTCCCCGGGGGGGGGGGGGGGGGGGGGGGG
>NW_007726929.1:252493-318994 GCF_000696425.1 Galeopterus variegatus
GGAAAATACAGAAAAATGGTCAGGACTCCCTTGGATGTTTGGAATCTTGCTGAGCATTTGATGTAAATATGTATATATGCCCAGGTATTCCTTGGTTATTGTCTAATGTAATTGCACATGGGCACATAGGTGTTCCTGGGTTGTCTGACTTGCAACCAGGTGTCCTGGGTTATGGACTTAAGTATAAAGGATGAGTGGCTCTGATCCACAGCACCCCCCACCCCCAGACGCCCTGGTGGGGGGCCACAGGGGAGGCTGCTACTGTTGCTGTGAGCTGTTGCTGCCAGGGTCCCCAGGACCCTCTGGGAGGCCACCGCCACTGCTACTGGAGGCTGCTGTAAGCTGCTGCTGCTGCTGAGGAAGCTGAGGACTGAGCTTGTGTCATCTGCCAATGGCTTCTGGGATCTTTCCCAACTACCTAGCTTGTGGAACTGTGTATGAGGGGTCTGATGATCCAGCCAGACATGTGTGGTGACCCAGGCATATAAGGGGTCTGGTGACCCAGCATATGAGGAGTCTGTAACCGAGTCTGTACAATGGATTTGAAGGGTCTGTGAGCCCTAGCCCTAGCAATACAATTGGGTACGTCGGCAGGATTCTGACAATTGCCTTAACCAATACACATCCCCCAAACCCAGCAGAACTTAAAGGTAAGTCCTGTCATGGCCTGGGCATCCTTCTTCTATCAGAGGCAGGCTAAAGACAATGTGCAGGACCCTTGGGATGCCCCCATTGTTGTCCACCTCACAAGCAAGCTTTGGGATTCTTCTGGATGGTGGAGGAAATGCCTGTGGGCCTCCATATCTTCCCATCCTACCAGGGGTTCCTACTAGGGGCTCTCAGGCTCAGGTGAGCTTGGCTTCACCTGCTTGCTTTCTATACTCTCCCCTTTTATCCCAAACAGCATTATCAAGGAAACAGAAGGAATATTTGCTTCAGCAAAATGCCAGCAAAAATTGTCCCTAAAGGCTAACAACAGAGGAAAGCCAGAGGTACCAAGATACCTTTAAGATGCCCGGATGTCTTGCACGGGGTTGTATAGACAAACAGTCTAAACACAAAAACTATATCCCCACTTAAAGTTTTATGGTTTTGGTAATTTAGACAACCTTTCTTCTTTTTCTTTCGTGTGTGTGTGTGTGTGTGTGTGTGTGTGTGTGTGTGTGTGTGGCTGGCCAGCACTAGACAACCTTTCTGAGCTTCAGTTTTCTCATCTATAAAATGGAGATGTGATGGCTAATTTTATGTGTTCACTTAACTGGGCCACAGCATGCCCAGATTGCTTGTAAAACATTATTTCTGGGAGTATTTCTAAAAATGTTTTCAGAAAAGATTAGCATTTGAATTGGTTGATTGAGTAAAGAAGATCACCCTCATCAGTGTGGTTGGGCTTCATCCAATTCATTGAGGGCCTGAATAGATTGATACAGTGGAGGAAAGGCAAATTTGTTCTTTTTTCTTGAGCTGGGACATCTATCTTCTCCTGCCCTTATACATCAGTGCTCCTGGTGCTTGGGCTTTTGGGCTTGGACTGGAACTACACCATCAGCTTTCCTGGCCTCCAGCTTCTACATAGCAGATCATGGGACTTCTCAGCTTCCATAATTATGTGAGCCAATCCCTCATAATAAATCTCTTTATATATATCTCTCTCTATATATATCCTATTGCTTCTGTTTCTCTTGAGAACCCTGACTAATACATGAGATAATAAATGTCTACTTGATGGAATTATTTCTTATCTGGCAACTTCCAGAAACATGACAAACTGTACTAATGAAGATGGGTCTCCCATCCCACCCCCTCCTACAGACACATGAAGATGCTGGGTAAACTATAACATAAATATTATATTTTTGGGGCCGGCCCGGTGGTGCACTGCTACAGTGCGCCGTTTGGGAGTGTGGCGGCACTCCCGCTGAGGGTTCGGATCCCACATACAGATCGGCCGCTCACTGGCTGAGCGAGGTGCGGGCGCAACACCGAGGGTTGCGATCCGTTGCCGGTCACGAAAAAAAGACAAAAAAGAAATAAATAAATAAATAATAAATAAATAAATATTATATTTTTACTGACAAATTTGAAAAATATAAAGCAAAATCTTAAGATGTTAGAAATAAAACAGGAACTTAAAAACAGAACAGGGTACAGGTGATGTGCCTCAGCAACACACGGGGATTTCAGACTCAAATGTAGATCCTGGAAGCTGTGGGTTAGGGTTCCACTGCACACAAAGATGAGGAGATGGTTCTCTGGTCCCTGCCAGGTGAGAAAGTTGGAAATGAGATGAAGCCCTGAGATTGGAAGCTCTGCCTCTATCCTGAGAAGGAGACTGGAAAAACTGTACCACAGGTTAGAGAAGCTGCAAGGAAGCTTGATGTCTGAAGAAGACTTTGATAGGGAAATAAATGGCACTTGCAAGAAACATAAACCCCAGTCTCTGCCACATGCAGAAGGGGGATTTGGATTTACTCTACCTTGTATGTACAGGATCCTATTGAGATAAATTAATATAAAATTTGTTCTGGACCATTAAAATTCATAGATTAGGCTGAAGCAAGACCCATTAAAATTCTTAGGTTTAAGCTGAAGCAAGTTGAAAATAGCTCTGTAGGGATGCTTAACAAATCCTCTAGAAAAAACAGTTCTAATGAAGATGCCAACAAAAAGTAACAAACCACATGAGGAAAGAAATGACCAAAATGGAGAGTCAACAAACAAAATAGAGAGAAAAAGACTAAAAACAGAACCATTTGAAAGACTGTGAAATAAGGATAATTAAATTAGAGAGATAAGAGAAGGAATAGAAGGCATAATAAAGGAACAAAACAGTATGGTGGAAAAAGACTTCAGAAAATTTTAAAAGAACAGTGTAGAACTCCCAGAAAAAAAAAAAAAAATAGTCCCTGAAATTAAAAACTCAAAGGATAAAAAGGGTGAATTCAACTACATATATTAAGTCTACCTGAACAGGGAATTAGAAGATATATTTGAGGAAACCACCCAAAATGGAGTAAATAGATAGAAAACCTGAATAAGAGTTTAAGATATATGAAGGATTAAAACGACTAAGTCAAGCATATGTCTGATAGGAGTTCCAGAAAGATTTAATAGAGGGAATGGCAGAATATCATTAAGACTTATGGTTATATTACTCAGCATTCTCCAGAGAAACAGAACCAACAGGATATGTGTCGGGTTGGGGGTTGGAGATTTGTTATAAGGAATTGGCTTACATGATTATGGAGGCTGAGACCTAGGTGTTAAGCCAATGGTGTTGTTCCAGTCTGAGTCAGAGGCCTGCGAACTAGAAGAGCTGGTGTTCTAAGTCCCGGTTAAAAAGCCAGCAGTCTTGAGACCCATGAACAGCTGATGTTTCAGTTTGAGTGTGAAGGCAGGAAAAGACTGATGTCCCAGCTCAAGAAGCCAGGCAGAAGGAGTTTCTTCTTACTTGCAGGGAGTCAGCATTTTTGTTCCATCATGCCTTTAACTGATTGGATCAGGCCCACCCACATTAAGGAGTGTAACCTGCCTTACTCAGTCTGATTCAAATGTTAATCTCATCCAAAAACACCTTCACAGACACAACCAGAATAATGTTTCACCAAATGTCAACATATTTGATATGGGCACCCCATGGCCTAGTCGAGTTGACACATAAAATTAACGATCACAAATGACTGATAATTTCCCAAAATTGAAACATACCAAGACAATGAATAAACAATTACATAACTAGTCACACCCTGACAAAACTGCAAAACCACAAGGTAAAGAGAAAAAAATAAAAGTCCTCAGTAACAAGAGACAAATTACCAAAAGGTATATTAACTACAATGACAGCAGCTTTCTCATCAGCAACAATGAAAATCAGAAGGCAGTAGGATAATATCTTCAAAGTGTGGAAAGAAAATAAATTTCAAACCAGAATTTTATACACAGTTAAATTAATAGGTGGGAACTAAACTTCCAGACATTTTCAGACAAGTAAAGACAAACTCTTGTTAGTCTTTACCTCACACAAACTCTTATTGACAGTACAGTAATGGACATAATTCAGTATGAAGAAAACTGAATCCAGAAAGAAGACATGAGATGCAAGGACTGGGATACAGGTGAAGAACGGGGGCCAGCTCACATTAGCCCAGAGAGCAGACTATTAAAATTTCAGGAATTTCAAGTACTGATTGTTAGACAATCATAATTAAAAATTAAATTATACAAACATACAATTAGGGTCGGCCCGTGGCTCACTCGGGAGAGTGCGGTGCTGATAACACCAAGGCCACGGGTTCGGATCCCATATAGGGATGGCCGGTTTGCTCACTGGCTGAGCGTGGTGCTGACAACACCAAGCCAAGGGTTAAGATCCCCTTACCGGTCATCTTTTAAGAAAAAAAAAACATACAATTAAATGAATTATTTTAAGTATAAAGGTAAAAAATCCTCACAATGCATCGCTTCTTAATTATTTTACTACATTGCGCAATTTTCTATGCTCTTGAAGTTGTTTATTTGTATGTCCTGTATTTATATGAGAGAAATACTATAGAATGGTGTGCTACTGTGCATCTCTTCCCAACCACATTAAGTGATGTCGCATTGGTAACTTGAGTATTTACATCCTAGAAACCAACAAATGCTACAAATTAGGGCTTCCCTAACCCCTACCATATCAGAGCTGGTTGTTAAATATTTACCAGCACACAACTGAATATAGGAAATAGTTCATTATTTACTAATTCCACTCCTAGGTATATGCCGAAGAGAATTAAAGATATGTTCACAAAAAAATCTTATACGTGAATGTTTGAGAAAGTATTATGCACAATAGTCAAAAGGTGGAAACAATTCAATTGTTCATCAACTGACAAATAAATAAATAAAATGTGCTATATCCATACAGCAGAATATTATTCGGTTTTAAAAAGATATGAAGTACTGATACATACTACAACAGAGATGAATCTTGAAAATATGCTAAGTGAAAGAAGCCAGATATAAAAACCCACATATTTTATCATTTCATTTATGTGAAATGTCCTGAATAGGCAAATCCATAAAGACAGAAAGTAGATTAGTGGTTGTCAAGGGCTGGGGGTAGGTGAAATGAGTAATTACTGGTAATGGGTGTGTGTTTCTTTTTGGAAAGTTGAAAATGTTCTAATTTTAGATAGTGGCAATGGTTGCACAACTTTGTGAACATAATCAAAACTATAGAATTGCTTACTTTAAAAGGATAAGTTTTATTGTATATAAATTATATTTTAATAAAAAGCATGGAAGAAAGAAAGGTAGGCAAAGAAACTGGTATGGAATTTTGTAAATCTAAATAAACACTGGCTGTTAAAACATCTAAGAGAAGGAGGAGGAGTGGTTAAAAGTAAGTTGGGACTAAAATACTAAAAACCAAATTGCTTCAAAGATAGAAGGGGGTGAAAATCAGGATTAAAGAATTCTAAGGCTCTTGAAATCTTCACAGTGAGCTAGAGATAGTGATTAGCTTAACAATGTTAAGTCAAGTACATTAAAAATGTAAGAACACCCACCGAAAGAGAATTAGAATGTATGACTTCCAAACCACTAGAGAGAATAAAAAGGGAGTAAAGAAGACAACCGAATTTAAAAAAAAGGCAGGGGGCCGGCCCGGTGGCACACTGCTACAGGGAAGCGCGGCGGCGCTCCCGCTGAGGGTTCGGATCCCACATACAGACCGGCCGCTCACTGGCTGAGCGAAGAGCGGGGGCAACACCGAGGGTTGCGATCCCGTTGCCGGTCCCGGTCCAGTACGGGCGCGACACTGAGGGTTGCGATCCGTTGCCGGTCAGGAAAAAAGACAAAAAAAAAAAAAAGGCAGGATAAGAGAATAAAAGAAGCAAAGAAAACACATGGCATATAGACAAAACAAAACAAGGGGGAAAATATTCCCTATATATCATAACAATAAGAAACATAAACTTAGATAAGAAAAGACAGATTCTTATATTGGATTTTTGAAAAATCCAGCTGTATGTTGGTTACAAAAATACACTGAAAAGATAATGACACAGAAATGTTAAAAGGATGGGGAAAATATACTAGGCAGATATGAAGTGAAATAATGCAATATTAATAGATTTTAAGGCAAAAAAAAATTCTAGGGATAAAGAGTCATATACTTTAATGATAAAAGGAACAGTCTGTCAGGAAGACATAATGTCCCAAAACCTTTTGTACCAGCTGGCAACATTGCCTTCAAATATGTAAAGCAAAAACTGACAGAATTTCAAAAAGAAATGGACGCTAGGGATAAAGAGTCATATACTTTAATGATAAAAGGAACAGTCTGTCAGGAAGACATAATGTCCCAAAACCTTTTGTACCACCTGGCAACATTGCCTTCAAATATGTAAAGCAAAAACTGACAGAATTTCAAAAAGAAATGGACAAATCCACATAGTGGGAGATTTTAACACACTTCCATTAGTTACTGATAGACAAAATATTAGTAAGTCTATAGAAGATTTGAACAACACAATCATCAAGCTTCTTTATTTCCACCTTTCCATACTTAAATTCCTAGGTCTTGAAAATTCCTCCTCCCTGTTGGACATCAAACATGGAGTCAAGGTACCTGATTCTCCAACTTTGAGATTTAATGCCTGCCCTGCTGAGTTTCAGATTTGTTTAGGACCTGTTACCCCTTTCTTTTGGCCTATTTCTTCTTTATGAATGGGAATATGTACCCTATGCCTGTTCGACCATTGTATCTTGGAAGCAAATAACTTAGTTTTGATTTCACAGATGGGACTTTGAACTTTGGACTTTTCTCCTGTTGTCCTAACTTTGTGGATTCTCACTGTACAGTGGGTTGGTTCTATGCCAACACCCTTTTATCCTATAGCTAGTTCTTTGGCTCAGGCTTTAGTGGCCTCTTGCTTGAACCACTGTAGTTGTTTCCTAATTGACCCCCTTATATTTATGGAGAATTGCCCAAATGGCATGTGACATTATGAACTTTCTCTTTGGATTAAGCCAGGTGAAAGGTACTGCAATATTTCAGCCACAGAGGAATCACTTTTACCAAACTGATCTCTGGTGTGAAGCTATTGGATACTTGGAAGGATGGTACAGAAAAAGTCCTGGAAAACTCATTCAGGCTGGTACATTATTCAGGCATTATACAATAGCCTCTTTATGAGGAATCTTGGAGGAAAATATTCCAAAATCTGTATTTCTAATGTTCAACCAGTTTGAATATATTTTATGAACACTAAACCATGTAACTGATATTTCCACTTTGCTAGGATTACTAGGAAACTCACAGCCAAATTTGCTGGCTTTCTTTGAAAAGTATACAAAATATTAATAGCTAAAATTTATTGAATGCTTATTCTGAACCAAGCACTGTTCCAAACTTTACATGTATTTAACCCTCATCTCATTCCAATGAGATAGGATTATTATTATTCCCATTTTAAGATCAGGAAATTCAGGCCCAGAAAGATTACATAACTGGCCCACACTATACCGCTAGTAAGATGGACAGCTAGAATTTGAACCCAGGCAAGCTGGTTCCAGAGTCCACAGTTAATCATTACACAAAATTACCTCTTTAGGTCTTGTGATATGTATACCTGTGTACTAATCAAAACCTCTGGTTCTATTAATTTCCTATGGTTATATACTTTCACTTTTGGCCAAGATGTAGTAATAGGGACTGGATTTACCTCCCCACTTGAAGCAGCTAAAAATCTGGACAGAATATATAAAATAATGATTTCTAAGACATTGGATGTCGGGCAACTAAAGATAGTGATTCCCCAAGAGACAGGAAACAAGTGAGGTAAGCCCTAAGATTGCCCCTGCTTACGTCCTGGAGAGGGTTTCTAGGCCATGGTGTTGAGAATAAATCCAAACTGAGCTTGAAAGTTTCCCTGAGTTGAGGAGATGGAGCTAGGAATCTGGGGAGGTCAAGGTAGCTAAAGTTTACAGGGAAGAATATCAAAAAGAAGAGAGCTACACAAAAAGAAAGCATGCATATGAGGAAACTACCTGATGCCAGAGAAAGAAACACCCAAGAGGATTAGAAGGAGCCATTCTTGGAGATCACACAGACATCAACTGGGTTTTGCCACAACAGTGAGGCAAAATTAGCCCCAGACTAACGTTACTCTGATCCCATTTAACAAAGCTTAAAAGTATAGCTAAAAGCAAAAGGACCTATATTGAACAGAAAAAAATCAGTCAATTGAAACTGAGGGAGATAGGCAGAATAGACAGGTAAGGACATTGTAACAGTTACAACTGTATTCCGTGTGATCAATAAGCAGAGAAAAGATTGAGCTTGCTAAGTAGACACAAGGAAGTTATCAAAAAGACCCAAACCCCAGCAGCAAAAAACACACTCAGTGTCCTTATCTTGGTTTCTAAACACCATTCTCCAATAAAAGGAACCAGGGCTCTTTAGAGAAATGATTGATCACATGTCTTGTGCAGGGAAAACACAAGATGACCCTGGAGCTTATGGTAGAAAGTAAGGAAGTGCTAAAATACAATACAAAACAAAACAAAACAAAAGCCTGGGAGTATGTCAAAGCAACACAGAAGCCAACCTGAAAGAGCATCCAATGATAAAAGCTGGAAAAATTTAAGCAACAAAATAAGTAATGTAGTATTGGATTATTACCCCAAATATAAAAATAAATATACATTAGTCCAAACTGATATAAGTAATTGATTAAATAAGTAATATAAAATGAGGACAAAAGACTAGGGAGAAAACTCTTCCTTACAGAAGAATTCCAAATAAGGGGGGGCCTGTGGCTCACTCGGGAGAGTGCCGTGCTGATAACACCAAGGCCACGGGTTCGGATCCTATATAAGGATGGCCTGGTAGCTCACTGGCTGAGCATGGTGCTGACAACACCAAACCAAGGGTTAAGATCTCCTTACTGGTCATCTTTTTTATTTAAAAAAAAAAGAAGAATTCCAAGATGTATATAGATACTTCCCCTCCAGGAGATGGAACTTAATTACTCCCCTCCCCTTGAATGTGGGCTGAACTTAATGACTTACTTCCAGAGCATGTAAAGGGAATAAGATTAGCTTCACAGAAAAAATCTGGCAAAAACTACCTTAACCAACTAATTGAAGTTAACATCACTGCTATGGGTTGNAAAAAAAAAAGAAGAATTCCAAGATGTATATAGATACTTCCCCTCCAGGAGATGGAACTTAATTACTCCCCTCCCCTTGAATGTGGGCTGAACTTAATGACTTACTTCCAGAGCATGTAAAGGGAAAAAGATTAGCTTCACAGAAAAAATCTGGCAAAAACTACCTTAACCAACTAATTGAAGTTAACATCACTGCTATGGGTTGGATGTGTCTTGTCCCCGCCAAACTCATGTTGAAATTTAATTGCCAACGTAATGGTGTTGGGAGGTGGGGCCTTTAAGAGGTGATTAGGTTGTTAAGGTGGATTAAGGTCTTTCTCTTGAAATTGGGTTAGTTCTCAGAAAAATAGGTTGTTATAAAGTGGGTCAGTCTCCTTTGTCCCCTTTTCGCACACACCCACTTCACCCTTCTCTTGTTATGACATAGCACAAGGCCCTCACCAGAAGCCAGCCAGATGTGGTGCCTGATCTTGAACGTACTAAGCTGCAGAATTATGAGCCCAAATAAACCTCTTTTCTTTATAAATTAGCTAGTCTCAGGTATTCTGTTATAGCAACAGAATACGGACTAAGACAATCACCAATAATAACGTGTGGCTATTTTATACCCTGTACTATGATGTACTAAGAAGGGTACTTCACCTTTATGTTATTCTTTCCCCAAACCTATAACCCCAGCCTAATCATGAGAAAACATCGGACAAACCCAAATTAAGGGGTAGTCTACAAAATATATGACCAGTGCATCTCCAAACTTTCAAGGTCATGAAAAATAAGAAAAGACTGAGAAACTGTTATGGATCAGAGGAGAACAGGGAGACATAACAAATAAATGCAATGTGGTATCCTTAATGGGTTCCTGGAACAGAAAAAGGACATTAATGGAAAAACCGTTGAAATGTGAATAAAGTATGGAGTTTAGTTAATAGTAATGTACCAATGTTGGTATCTTAGTTTTGATAAGTATATTACAGTAACGTAAGATAATAACATTAGAAAAAACTGAAACTAGATGAGGGGGTATTTAGGAATGCTCTGTACTAACTTTGTAATTTTCTGTAAATCTAAAATTATTCCAAAATTTAAAAAAATCTATTAAAAAACCCAAACCAAGCTTTTAGAGATGGAAACTATAATATTTGAGATGAAAAATACACCAAGTGGGATAAAATAGACATTTCAAAATAAAAGATTAGTGAACTTGGAAACAGCAATAGAAACCATACAAAAAGACACAAAGAGAGAAGAAAAAAAAAAAAAGAAAAAATTGAACAGAAGATCAATGTGTTGTAAAGCTGGACAATTACCTCATAAAGAAAAAATTGAACAGAAGGTCAATGTGTTGTAAAGCTGGACAATTACCTCATACCATATACAAAAACAAACTCAAAATGGAGAAAAAATTGAACAGAAGATCAATGTGTTGTAAAGCTGGACAATTACCTCATACCATATACAAAAACAAACTCAAAATGGATCAAAGACCTAAATATAAGAGTTAAAACTATAGAACTTTTGGACTTTTATCAAAATTAAAACTTTTGTGCAAAGGATGCTATCAAGAAAGTGAAAAGACAATCTACAGAATGGGAGAAAATATTTGCAAATAATATATCTGATAAGGGTCTCATATCCAGAATATATAAACAACTCCTATGACTCAACCACAAAAGCCAAACAACCCAAATAAAAAATGGACAAAAGACTTGAACAGATATTTCTGCAAAGAAGAATACTATACCCAGAAAGGCTATCCTTCAGAAATGAGCAAGAAATAGTGTATTTTCCAGACAAACAAAAACTGTGGGACTTCACCACCACACAACCTGCCCTGCAAGAAATCCACAAGGAGTCCTGCATCTAGAATCTGAAAAACAATAATCACTACCACGAATACACAAGAAAGAACAAATCCCATTGATAGAACAAAAATGCAAATGAGAAAGAGAAAGAAACTAAATCTTACCACCACAAAAAACCATAATGACAATGAAATGAAAGCAAACAAACTCTCAGACTCTTTGGAAGATGATAGGGAAACAATTCATTTTTCTAAAACTAGTAAGTAAAAGGAAAGAGTCAAGCATTTATCCTGTCTTCCCTACATGAATTGTTCCTTGGGGTGACCATAAATAGCTGAGGAGGGAACATTTCTATGTAGTGAAGTATCCAAGCTAGTAAATAAAGACGGAATAAAATAATTAGAATATGGTATTTTACAAACTCCTATTGAAATAATGGATCTAGCAAATGATCATCAATGACGGCTAACGTCATAGAGAGATGATCAGATGCAATGGGCCTCCTGCAGTAAGAATATACCTTTGAAGCCAAATCTAACCCAAGTGAGACCAAGCCTCAGGATCCAGCAACCAATCATCAGGAAATGCAGGGATGGTGAAACATGTTAAATGACACTACTAGGATGGAGCCAGCAAATCCAGACCTTGGGAAACGTTATGGGGTAAAAAGGAAAAAATTAGGTGCAGAGGGAACCTATAGATTAAAAGAAACTTAAGAGACAGCTGACATAGCATCCAATGCAACCAGCAGAACTTGTTTGGATTCTGATGTAAACAAATCAATTGTAAGAAAGAGTGAGCAAGGGAGAGAGAATTGGAGAAATTTATGCATGTTTAATGTTTGATTATATTAAGGAATTATTATTAATTTTTAAAATGCAAGAAAAAAAAGAGAAGTGCTGTCCTAAACTAGACCTTGGATTCAATATTCTATCTCTAGTTCTTTAGCACTTAGAGAGTTTAAATACCTGCCTAAGGTTGCCCAAGTAGTAAATAGCAGAAATACGACAGCTAGAAATCTAGTTACTTGACTAATAGGAAATAAATATCTGCTAAATGCAAAAATAAACAAAATAAAAAATTAAAAAATGAATTTGAAAAAAATATAAATAAATAAAATAAACTGTGCATACATTTGTATTCTCCCCATCACTCCCGAGTGCTCTGAGTATTGCTCCTTGTCCATAGAGCACCAGGAGGCAGGCTCAACATTATACTTTCTGGGCCGGCCCGTGGCTCACTCGGGAGAGTGCGGTGCTGATAACACCAAGGCCCCGGGTTCGGATCCCATATAGGGATGGCCGGTTAGCTCGCCGGCTGAGCGTGGTGCTGACAACACCAAGTCAAGGGTTAAGATCCCCTTACCGGTCATCTTTTTAAAAAAAAAAAAAAAAAAAAACATTATACTTTCTGCCACAAGTAATGGTACTTTCCCCAGCATCCTGATATTGCATTTTGAGATGTGTGTGAGATTTTACTTTCTGTGATGGTATGTTCTGGGACACACCTATAATGAGTGATATAATGTATATAAGTGATAATGTGAGTCCTGATACAAAGAAAGGAAGATTGTCATGCTGGATTATTACAAATCAAAACTTTTACTCTCTGAGGCATTTTCAAGCATCTGGTGCTCCTGGTGCTTTACTCATCTTCAAGCATCTGGTGGAAGAACAGAGGGCAAAGATCAAAAAGCAGAAAGGTCTTCTCAGGTAGCCCCTGCACTTTATGAAGAGCACTGTAAGCAGCGCAGCAGCCTGGGAGGACTGACAACACCCCATGAAATGTACCTGGAAAAAACCCTAGGAAAAAAAACTATGGCTGGTGGCTTTCCCAAGAGTGCAGGGGCCTGGAAGGTGGTGCCAGAAGCATCTTCATAGGGCCCTGCAGCACTGAAGCTCTCATTTTCCTGCTGATAGTTATGTATTACTCTGCCTGGTCAATCCCATCTACTCCATGATTTAAATCACTATCTAAAGACTAAGGACCCTCAAATTAATATCTCCAATACAGACATCTTAAGGGGCATTATTCTTTGTAAAGAATACAGTCTCTGGATCCAGACTGTCTGAGTTCAAATCACACTGTACCACCTGGGAGAGCTGCGTGGCATTGGGTGAGCCTCCCTAACTTCTCCATGCCTCAGTTTCCCTGTTTATAAAGTGGGGATAGTAATGGTACCAACTTCACAGGGTGGTAGTGAAAATTGAAGAAATCTATATAAAACACCCAGATTAGTGCTTTAAACTGTGTGGTCACTGTAGTGTGTCAGCTCATATTCACTTGTATGCCTCAAACACAACGTATGCAAAACTGAAGTCATCTTCCCCTCCAAATCTTTTTTTTAACGTTCCCGAGAGTACTGATTTTCAAGAATTTTTTAATAACCATGTACCTGTATATAATTTCAGGTTGGGAATAAAAATTTTATCATAAAAAAGCAATGATCATAAAAGCCCCTTCTTTCATTCATTCATCATTTTCTGAGCAATTCCAGGCAAGATTTATTCTAGATGCAGGGAATACAGAGAAGAATCAGCTGTGGTCTTGGCTATGAGGAGTTCACGGGCTCACAGGGGGTAAAAACATTCTGCAAACAATTAAGTGTTATAGTTTCCTTGACATAAGAATATGCATTATACACTGGGGTGGCTGCTTTACTGAGTGGGGTAGCAGGTAGGGAGATGAGATCAGCAATGGTAAGGCTGAGGCGAGAGTGCTGAATAGGAGTTTGCCAGGTGATGGCAGCCAGACAGAGGGAGTGACTTGACTGAGCAAGCTCAAAAAGTTGGTGTCAAAAAGGCTCCAGTTCTCAGCAAAATCCAAGCCAAATAACATGTGCAGTGAAGGAGATGGACTTCAGGACAGTGAGGTAAGAGGTGGGGGATCACACCGTCCAGTTGCTATACGTGATAGCAGTGATAGTAAGAAATGTTAGGGGAATGATGTGGACCTGCCAGGATGTGAGGTGCAAGAAGGTATAAGTCCAAGATTGGGCCACTTGGTGGGTGGTGAACAAACACTGCCAATTCCTCAGATGTGCCTGCATGACATTGTTTTCAGGAGACATCAATCTAGAATAGAAGATACAACCCCCTTACACGACCTCCCTCACCCCATCTTATGGATTCTACTACTTTCAATGAATTTTTTTTTTTTTTGCATTTGAAACCTGCTTCCCTTTTCTTTGGGCTTCCTCTGTTTTCCTGTTTGAAATACTGTTACCATAGAAATGTCATGGCACAGTATAGTGGCATTTACAAGTGAAGTGTAAAGAATTTTCAGAACATATAGAAACACAAGACTGGGGTTTAGGGATATAAGCTCTAATTATGTGATAGCATTCATGACTTCAGACACTGTATCATAAATATAAACAGTCAGAAATTTGAAACAGCACAGAGGAGATAGTTGAGAGCTTTATTAAGATTTATGTGCCCATATTTTTAAAAATGCATATGAGAAATATTAAAAACACAAAATGTAACACACTGCTTGGAAAGAACATCTGGAAAAAAATGAATGACTGAATGCCAACATTTACTTATGAATACACACCTCTGGAAGAAGGACCAGGGGACTTGGACACCCCAGGGAAATTTGGAAAAACCCTCACACCACTTTCTATACTCTGAATATGTTCCTAAAAATTGTATATAAATCAACTCTTGGTAAATCATTTGATAAATGCAAGGGTTAGCATTTTTTTTAAAGATATCTTAAGAATGTACATTTTAGTAAAGGAAATTATTACCAATGGAGTAACAGAAAAAACTCACTGGACTGAAAGAGGTTTAACGTCCTTCGTTATTATCCTGGCTCTTCCACCAACTAGATGTGTGATTCAAGAAAAGTCAGTCAACCTCCCTGGGCCAATTTCCTCATCTAATCTGGGTTGTAATTCTGAATTTTCACTTACTAGGTTCTTAATGCAAGGTACAGGGTTACTGGCCCACAGCCCAACGTCCAGTTTCTTCTGAGAGGTAATATTCCTTGCTGAACCCTTATAGACAGAGCTCAGGGCCCTTTTACATAAGAGCAGCTAGGGATGGCAGGGCCAGCTGGCCACAGTTACTATCTTTCTGTGCATTTTGCTTCTTCATAGTCCACTTTCTCATTTCCACAAGCACCCTAAGTGTGATGATTCCAAATTTTGCTCCAAATTCTTTACAAAGTCTTGTTCCTTAGAGCTGTCCTCTGGGAAAGACTGAACAGTCTAAGGTAGGAGCCCATCCTTGGTGCCTCTCCCCATCTCAGGCCCTTCCCCTATCCCACAAAGCTGGGCACTGCCTAAGGGAAAGGGCTGTATCTATGTGCCTAGTACAGGCCCTAAGAAAGAATTCAGTAAATGATTGTTCACTGAATGTTTTTTGAAGGAGGAAGCTGAGGCAGGGAGATGGGTCTGGTGAAAGTCCCAGACCCTGGGGTAAACTTTTGGCTGCACATTTCTGAACTTTCCAAATTTTCTACAATGGGCAGAAATATCAACAAACCACAAGTGTTAAACCCTCCTTTTCCTGGCTTTTTGTCAATGCCCTGGTCTCCCATAAATAACTCAGTAGCCAGTCTCCTAGTAGTGCCAACTTTGCTCAGTTCTCCAATGTTTGGCACAGGACAAAGAGCACACATCTTTTCTTTAAGGGAAACAGCCATTACAGTCTTCTAGTCTGTTTTGCTTAAATAGCAATGACACTGTGCATTTGTCTTTGTGGACATAACACCCGCCATCCAGCCCCAGGCAAGGACTCCTGCCAACTGGCGGTAGAAAAGGCCATTCATCAACAGTGTTTAGGCACCACCTGGATTAATCTGCCATTCAGGAAGTACATATCAAAAGTGTAAGAATTCTTTTGTTTTCTTAAGCAAAAACAGGTCTAGGCCTTATTAACTGGCAAGAGATAGAAGGCAATGGTTCAGGCTTTTTGCTGATTACTACCATTTTGTAGAGTAATTCAGGGCTGTAGAGAAAACTAAAGAAGCAAAGGAAATTACTATCTATTGAGCACTTACTACATGCCAGGGCTTGTGCTGTGCACCTCATATACATTATTTAATGTAAACCTCACATCTAATAATCACTATCTAACATACTATATTTTTACTTATTTATCTTATTTCTTGTCTGTTTCTGTCACTTAAATGTATGCTCATAAGAAGGAACATTTTTTGTCTTGTTTATTGCTATATCCTGTGTCTAGAACACTGTCAGACACATATAAGCACTCAATAAATATTTGTTGAATAAACAAAATGAACAACTCCATGAGACAGATGGTATTATCTTCCTTTTATAGATGAGTAAATGGAAGCACTCAGAGGGTGCAAATGAACTGCCCACAGTCACACAGCTAGTTAAGGAGCCAGAACTAAAATCCAAGCCTCCTTCTTTTGTTCTTTCTATAGACCAAGGGACTCACACTTAGATCTTGAAGAACTCTTCCAGCTTGATGAATATATAATCTACATGCCTACAAAACATGTATTCACCTTGCATACTCATTTGAAGGTTTGACATTTTACCAAGGAGACATATTTAACAATTGACGGTCATTTTACAGAAGCAACAATTAAGTACGCATTAACAATTACATCTATGGATAGGCATTTACCTACATAACTTCTCACTTTAAAATCTCACAACATGATTACTCTTCAGATATATACAAAAAGTATGATAATACTGGACACCAACAAAATTACATTTGCAAACCTTAAGAGTTTTTAAGTTACAACATTAAGATGACTAATAATACATGTGTAGTATTCTCAGTGCAGACTACCAAATATTCCAGTGTATATCCATGTTACTTGAGTGTCCCAGTATGGGGAGGTAGACTTGGCACAATGAAAGCCATTGCTATAATAAAGAAATTATATGGAAGGCTCAAGGATTCTTCAGAGAGAATCAGCTATAATAAAATCCATCTCAAGAAATCACTTTGTAGGAGAGAACGTGAGAGTGAAATCCGAAGGAGGCTAATTTTACCCAGGAGAGTATCTCATATCCTTTTCCATTTGTCAGGATATACTTGATTCATAAGTGCTCTTTTATCTACCTGGGACTACATAACAGCAGCATGCCACTCGTAGTGTCTTCTCAAAACCGCTTTGGTTTTTTGCAGGGATTCTGGTCACATCCCCTTCTCTCCTGGTGCAGGTCCTTTTCTCTGTCCCACTCCTGCTGCCAACACAATATCATGCAACCTCCATGGTGACTCAATAAGTTAATTGTTCATGGACCAAATTAGTGATTTGGTCTCAATTTTTCCACTGCCAACTTTTGGTGCTATTGTTTTTTATTGATAATAAAAGTAATGATATTTTGGAGAAATAAAAAACCAGAAAAAACTTAGAAACATCCATAATCCAAACATCTAGAGTTGGCACATTTCTTCTTTTTTTCTCTTCTTTATTTTCTGCGGGTAGGTACAGGGATCAAACACCAGACCTTAGTGTTATCAGTACCACACTCTAACCAGCCATCCCAAGATATCTTTTCTAGTCATTTAAAAAACATTTTTGGGTTTATATATACAATTCTGTATATTACTCTTTTCACTTGATGTTATAAGCATTTTGCTATGCTGTTCATAAACAATGAACAATACTCTTCATAAACTTTAATTGTAATGAATGTATAAGTCTATTGTATAGCCATACTATAATTTATTTATCCAATTTTCTACTGTTGGAGTTTTAGATTGTTAAGCATAAAATTTGCTCACATTTTAGACTATATTTTTAGGACAGATTCCCAGAAGTGGAATTAGAGGATCAGAGGATATAAACATTTTTAAAGCTCCTGATAGATATTGCCAAATTGCTTTTCAGAAAGTTGTTGCCAATTTACACTTCCAACATTGCCAGTGTGTGGTTTGTTTTTTTTTTACCAATATAGGTCTGTCTAAAGGATAATAAAATTTAAGAGGAACATACAGTCCACAAATTATTAATTCAGTTGGAGAGGCATCAAGACCATAAGACAAGGCATGTGGCAAGGGTCATACCTATTTCCAGGTATGCAATTAACAACAAGTTAATGTGAGCACATGGAACAGAAGTTTCACAAGAGTCAAGAGTAACATAATTAGATTTCAGACTGTCAAATCCAAAGCCTGTATCTATTTGTCCACTGCTGTCTGTATCCCAGCACACAGGACAGTGCCTGGCACATACAGCCACTCAATAAAAATTGGTTAAGTGAATTAAGACAGAATTTTCTTTCAGATGCAGTCTTTCAGCAGCTGTAGGGTTTAGTCATTCCTAGATTCAAGGGAAACATGACTGGCTAGATCAGACACTCTTGTAAAAGTCTGTTCAATCCTGAGATTCTATTACAACTTTGGAAAATCAGCTTAAATGAAGGTGACACAATAAAGCTCTCTTTAGGGGAATAACAATATATTTATCTACCTAAAGAGACATACCTCAGCACCATTTGCAAGGTACAAACACACACACACACAAGGGATCTTCAAAATGTACCTGGAAAGATTCCTATTATCTTTTAATTCTATTTTCCATGAACTTTTGAAGTACCCTCATATATTTTATAAGCATACAAAAAAAAAAAAAAAAAACTTCAGTGAATTGTTGCCTCTGTAGTACACACTTTTAAGAAGTGATAACATAAACTTATTCAAATGCTGCCCATGGTCAAGGCATTTTTGGAACTACCTTTGGTTCATTCTATTATTGCTGGTTGCAACTTGGCAGCATTTTTCAGTGATTTTACATAGGAATAATATAGGTGGTAGTTTGTATAATGCCATTTTTTAGTCAAAAATAGCACAAAATTCATTTTGCCAACTGGAATATGGTCAAAGTAAAATAGCCAATCACTCAGCTCTAGTTACTCTTCAGTCCCTGTGAAGATTCCTTCCAGTACTCCACAATTTCTATATAGTAAGTTGCTAGACACTGCCAGATCAATTTGGCATTAGTAATATTATTGATGAAAAACAATCAATCATCTGTCATTTTTATATACACACTTTATATACACTAGACCAGGGGTTGGCAACCTATGGCCTATAGGCCAAATCTGGCCTACCACCTGTTTTTCTATGATCTGCAAGCTAAAAATGTTCTTTTACTTTCTTTTTTTTTTTTTTTTTGCTGGCTGGCCGGTCTGGGGATCCGAATACATTTTTAAGTGGTTGAAAAAAAAATCAAAATGATATTTTGTGAAAACCATATGAAATTCAAATTCCAGTATCTATTTATAAAGTTTTGTTGGAACACAGCCATGCTCGTGTTTCCATATTAGCTACGTCTGCTTTTGCACTAAAATGTTGAGGAGTTGCAACAGAGACCATATGGCCCACATAGCCTAACACATTTCCTTTACAGAAGTCTACTGACCCCTGCACTAGACCCAAGTGGGTCCTTGGAGGTACTGAAGCTCTCCACTACAGATTTTTCATTTCTGGACATTAATACTGGGAGAAGGGTGATGCAAGCAGGTCAGTGTTTGCATGGATCTGATAAGACAGAGACTAGAGAACATAAATACACAAGCATATTTTTTACATCCCTCAGATGGGATGTAAAACACCTGGTAAAACCTGGGAGGTCTGATACAATTGAAGCAGAAATTGGAGAACACAGGGTGACATATACGGTTCAGCAGCAAAGGCAGGCTCATACTAATTAAGCCATATGAGACCCTGGTGAGACCCAATCCCAAGAAGCCTGGTGAAACTTGCTGGAGATGCTGTCTGCAAACAGCAGGCAAGCTGAGCAGTGTAGGTGATGCAGTGATAGGTCTCGAGTAGTACCCCATTCTTTTATTAGGTGCCCTCAAGTCATTTAGCATTGGGATTTATCCAGGCATCTCCAATGGCAAGTCTGGACTTGACTAAGAAATGGATCTGAAAGGAAGGCTCTGGAAAGTATGCTCCAGGTACACGTTCTTTCCAAACGATAACATTTCAAACATTTCAAAAAATGGTATCATCTCAAAGCTTAGGGCTGAATTCAGAAGACTGCAGAACCATCCACATATTTCTCTAAGTAAAATATTTGGTGAACATTTTATTCTTTCTCTTTTTGATCATTACTAGTGGGACAGCAATGTGGGGTGGGGTGATGGGGGGGAAGAACAGCCTGAAAGCCAGAGATTCATTGATTGATTGTGTTAAGCTTAAGAATTATGGTCAAGTTTTGCAGATGGCCAGCTCTCCTCCTGACGTACCACAGCCAGACTTGATCTCCTGTGGTTAGGTGGAGCTTCTCCTGTTAGGGAAATAAGTTGCTGGGAGAATGGGATTTGAATGTTATAGTTCTGAAAATGTTTCATGACTCTTGGTACTCGAGGTAACCAAATTGACTCACTGAGAAACCAGTAACACTGGTTGACTCTGGGGAGTGCAACTGATGGTGGCCAAGGGTGGGAGAGAACTTTTTCCCCTCCTTGTATGTCCCTTATAAAAAACACAAATTATTCCTCATGTCACCTCACTCCACATCTTGAGGATAGGAAGGCAACCTGGGGCCTGGGCTGGAATAGATCATTTCCTTACTCAGTGTCTGAAGTGGGGAGCTGGAAGAGGCATCCACAAATCAGAGGAGAGAAAAGTTGTGAGTTGAGTGGAAAACCATAACCAAAAGGGCGATTCGAGAATCAGCACATCAAAGTGGTGAAAAGCAGCTACTGGAAGTGTGATGCAGAACCAAAAAACAAAGCAGCAGGGAAACAGAGGAGCAAGAGCAAACTGGTGGAGAATAAATGGAGAGGTGACTGGGAAGAGCCAAGGACAAGAACCTGGGGTGTGACTCATAGCTGGATCTGTGACTATAGGTCCTTGAGCTCAAGAGGCCTGGGCAGCAAGGTCCAAGCCAGGGAAAAACTCACATTGGCAATAAAACGGATTTGGTGGGTGGGCACATAAGAAATACTGTTATGTAAGAACTCTCCTGTTTGGGGATATTCCTAGATTATGCTCTAGCCTTGGGTTTAGTGATTCTGAGTGAATGGTTTGCTCTGGATGAGTGTTAGGGTAGTAATTTTACTTCCCCCAAATCTGAGGCATCCTATCATCACTGAATATTTCCTGGGAAGCCTTGCTAACAGGCAATGGGTTCAGATGGTGGTCTGACCTACTTACTCAAACTACTATGATCTAAGGTAATAAATTAAGTACTTTTCTTTATAACCACCTGGAACAATTTGAATTCACACTCCTGATTATCTGCTTCTGGTTGCTCTGTGTCCAAACCCTGTCTGGGCCAGCACTGCTTCTAGCACCCTACATGGCATGGGTCTTGGTCCAGCATCATTGGCAGGGTCACTCAAGCCCTGTTTGCAAGACTGAAATAAAATCCAGAAATAAGTTCTCTCAGGACCTCTGTGTTATAATGGGTTGGAGATAAAGTCTGTAGGTATTGTTGTGGGATCCCAACCTGGGCCCAGTAGCATACAAATCTGCTGCAGTTACCACTGGGCCTGAACAGATTAATATGAGGTTTAGCAATAAAGTTGCAATAGCTAGCTAGCACTTCAGGCTTTGTTCCTGAAGTGCTGTGTTCCTATTGGCAAGTGTTTATGGTCAGCCCAGGGCCCTGTCTGATGTAGGAAGATTTAATAGTTCTGAAATGGAATGTCTAGAAATTACTAAGTAGGTAGAAGTCTAGAAGCTGTTGCTTGGTTTAAGAGTTTTCCTATACAATATCTTTTCTTTGTGGGACAAGGTCTAGCTTACAAGCTGCTTCAAAACTGAAAGGTGGGGCCAGCCCAGTGGCGCACTCGGTAGAGTGCAGCGCTTGGGAGCATGGCGGCGCTCCCACCGAGGGTTCGGATCCCATATAGAGACCGGTCCACTCACTGGTTGAGCGCGGTGCGGGCGCGACACCGAGGGTTGCGATCCCGTTACCGGTCACGAAAAAAGACAAAAAGGAAAAAACAAACAAACAAACGAAAAAACTGAAAGGTGTTACTGGGGAACCTGTAATTTTTTGAAGGGGTAGAGACAGTGAAAGAACAAAACTAAAAGAAGTTGTTGAATAAATAAGTGCTGGGTCTCTACTATCAACCAGTATCATTTACTTCCTTACTAGTTAAATAAGAGGAGCAGTTATATGTAAAACTTTTGGGTAAAACACACAGATACTGACCAATACTGTGAAATGTTGTTACCACCTCCCCAATTCCCTACATCCCCACCAGACCTTCTGAGATGTTTCTAGTCTATGTGGTATTACTTGGAACACACGGGAAAAGTTCCATTCCATAAATACTAGCAGAGAGGCAGGAATAGAACAGACAGAATTTGAACTTGTAGACACTGCTTTTGGGGGTCCAGCTGGAAAATTATATAATCAAATAAGTAGGTTATTAAAAACCTACACATAAGATTCAGGGGAAGCAATTTATAAACTACTCGTATAAAATTGGGGGCAAAAGAAAGGAAGCAAATTATCCCAAATTGTTCATCTTCTGTAACACCGTTATCATCCCCTTTAGACTTTGCTATTTTAGCCAACAGTGTCATCATTTTCTATTGACACAGGTTCGAGGCTTTATGTTGTTCCACTTGCCTGGGAAGCTTTTCCTAATTTCATAGCCTTTGTCTCACCCTTCCTCATGGATTCAGTTCAAGAACCACCTCATCCATGAAGCCCATCAGCCCTTAGTGATCTTGTTTCATAATTTCACACTGTCAATGCCCAGTAGTGTTCTAAAAACAGCAGGTGCTCAAAACACAGCTGACAATATTGGCATCAGTTATTAAAAACAGGCTGCTGTGTGGGAATCAGCACGTAGACAGCAGCCTCCCTTAATCCAGGGTCTAGAACACTACCTAGTCTTCCTGCTCACACATGATAGACTAGGCCCGTGTCCCTGGTTTCTCTTTTCTAGGATCAGATCCTCATTTCCAGCATAGCGGATACCCAAAAGAGTGGGAATCCAAAGCACAGGACTGGAATGAAACAAACCTAGCTCTTCTGTGAGGGTAGGTCTGTGAGAAGATTAGTATTGGTGGCCAACCCCTAAGTTCTGAGGGGCTCCCACTGAGTCATTTGGGCCAGATCAACCCTTAGGCCCGGCTTTGCTCAATACGTCAGCACACCACTGCTTTCTGTACCATAACTCAGGCCCTGACTGCGAAGCATGCTGAAACTATAAGCCTTTTGGGGTCCTCCCAGAAAAGCATGCCTCCCTGGGCTCAGAGACACAGACTGCTCCTGTTCCCACTTCTCACTGGCATGATCCCCTGAGGCAGAGTGTTGAGAACAAGGAACAGGACAGCCACCAAAAGCTAAGGTCTGGTGGGTGAAAGTGATCCAAACTTGTTAAGCAAAAGAAATCAAGAACAAGCAAGTATGAGAAGTCAACAGCCAAAAGTTCTTCAAAGGTGTGGAGGACAGCAAGGAAGATGGCCTAATAGTCCAGCAAAGAATAACTGGGAGAGCCATGACCCATAGGTAGGAGTGTTAGTGAAGACGGAAGATAGATGAGCAGCAAAAGATGTTGTCTAACAGTGAGGCAGCTTCCTAGTTCAGGTTCAGCTATCTCACTTTCCTTTCACCAGGGTGTGACCCAATCGTGGGCTACCCTGGTGGGAGGGCTTGTTGAAGATGAAGTCTGCAGAAGCTGGCTGGCAGGGCAGTGGATTCTGGGATGGGACACAGGCAGAAGCATTTCCCCACCAGCTTCACCCTGGAGATGACTCCATGTTTCAGAAGTTGGTACTTTTTTCCTCACACATAAGCTATTTTTCCTAGTTTCTTTTGAAAGAACAGACCGAAAGTCAAGTTTTCGAGGTTTAGATTCATCTTTCAAAATGCCTGATATAACTTTTCCAGAAACTTTCCTCATGTTCAAGTTTTCTTTCAGAATTAGTCTAACAGTTTCTTTATCTAAATTTAATTCTTCAGCCATCATTCTCACTGTTAACTGCCTGTTTGAACAAACCAAGTCCTTGACCTTCCGGATATTCTCATCCGTCCGGTGAGTGACTGGACGACCACTTCGGGCATCATCTCGAACATCTTCCCGCCCTTCTTTAAACCTTTTGTGCCAGTCAAAAACTCTAGCTCTTGACATGACTTCATCTCCATAAGCTTCTTTTAAAAGATGATGAGTCTCACTTGCAGACTTGTTCAATTTCACACAAAATTTGATACTAATCCTTTGTTCTAAATAGCGGTCACTCATTTTGGCACTAAACACCATAGGAAAGTTAACAGGCCACGACTGTGAGGGGAAGACAGAGGAACCAATCTCTATAGGACTGCAGGCGTAATCATGTCGCTAATCTTGCTCCTCTGAACGTCTCACCATTAAAGATTAATCGCTTTTCTGAGTATTCACCGCTCAGCTTCCAGTCGAAGCTGCGAGGCCCGTTCTGAAAAATCTAGTGGGGCTAAACAGTAGCTGCAAAGCTGGGAAAAATGAAATCTCCTACCACCCACGTCTGCGTCCAATTCATGCACGCAGACCTGCCGAGTTTGCAAATCAGTCACCGAGGTCGTCCCGATTCCGCGGCCCTTAAGAGCCTACGGCGACTTCTGCAATAAAGGTCTAAGTGACAGTAACTTAAGCAAGCAATGACAGATGCATTGGTGGTGTAGCGTGGAAGCTCGCCAAAGGGGCGTGGGGGGAGGCACGGCGCACTGTCTTGGACCCAGGCCTTGGACCGGAGTGGGAATGGGCCGCGAGCCGTGGGCGAGCACGCGGGCGCCCGGGGACTTCGGGGCACGTGCACCGGCAGGGGCTCGGCTCAGAGGGCACCACCCGTAATACGAGGCAACTGGGGCAGCGCGTGGAGGCCGGGTACGATGGGTTCTCGAGTTCGTTAACTTGCTGTGTGACCTCTGGCAAGTCGCTTTCTTCTGTGGGCTTTCGTTTCCTTAGCTGTCAAAAGAGGGACTCTACCGTTGTGTTCACCGGGGCCCTTCCCTCTCCCTGCCACTGCCCCCGGAACAGTGTATCTGTTTGGAGGCCGGGCACCTTTGATTTCAAGTCAACGACTACTCCCTCCTTTTTTCTTGTCATTGTAGGGTTCAAATTCTGGTTCTGACCGTTAGTCATGTCACTTGGTTATTGTGGGGATAATGGTGAGGTACGCGAGAGGGCATGGGAATTGGTATTGAAACCTCTTCCTTGAGGTAACACACACGCTCTGACTTATATTTAGGGAGTGATAGCCTAGAGACTGTGTTTAAAAGGCTTAGAATGTTTTGTTGGTTCATTGATTTAAAATCAATGCCTGTTGTATGCTGAATACTAATATTAGGGGCTGGGAATTCAGAGGTGAATGAAACAGTGTTTCTGCCTGCGGAAAGCTCACAGTCCTTTAGGGGTACAGATAAAGCAACTGGCGATTATAATATAGCATGCTATTTATTAGTTCAATAAATACTTATCGAAGGCGTGCTATTGGTCCATTTCTGTTGGTTATGACAGAATGCCTGAAACTCGGTAATTTATAAAGAAATTTATTTCATACAGTTTCAGAGGCTAGGAAGTCCAAAGCCCAGGAAACACATCTGGTGAGTGCATTTTTTCTTGGTGGTGACTCTATAGTAACGCAGGGTGTCACATGGCAAGAATGGGCTGAGGAAGAGAGAGAACTAAGCTTCTCATTAGCTCTCCTTATAAAGCCATCATAACTACTTCAGGAGGGTACAATCCTCACAATCTAATCACCTCTTAAAGGGCCCACCTGTCAATTACCCTAATAGGATTTCCCACCCTCTTAACACTGTTACAATGGAGATTAAGTTTCCAAAAACACAAACTTTTGGGGGACACATTTAACCCATAGCACCTACTGTGTGCTATGCATTGTTCTGAGCAGTGGGGGGGATACAGATGAAGAAATCAAAATCTTTGCTCTTATGGAGATGACATTCTAATGGGGTGGAATAGACAAATAAAATACACAGGTGTCAGATGATAAATACTATGGAGAAAAATAAAGCAAAGGTTGGAGGGTAAGTAGTAGCAGGGCTGGCACAATTACTATTTTAAATAGGGTGATCGGAGAAGGCATCACTAAGAAGGTGAATTTGAACAAAGACCCCAGAAGTAGGTGAGGGGGTCAGCCCGAAGATATTTTGGGGAAGAGCATTCTAGACTGTGGAAACAGTAAATGCAAAGGCAGGACTTCCAGGAGTCTAGGGACTGCTAGAGCTGGTTTAGGGAAGGAGGGAGAGGGAAAAGATGAGACCAGAAAGGTGTGTGTATGGTAGGGGCAAATTGTGTAGGATATTGTAGGCCATGGAAAGCACTATGGCATTTATTCTGATTGAGACAGGGAGTCGTTGAAGGGTTTAGAGTGGAGACACTTATACTTTAAGAGGGTCACTGGCTGCTTGTTAAGTAGATTGTAGGGAAGTAAAGGTGAGAATGGAAAGACCAGTTAAAAGCTATTGTAATAATCCAAATTAGTAGAGGGTGAGGTGGTAAATTGTTGCATTTGAGATATGGTTTGAAGGTGAAGCCAAAGGATTTGCTAATGGTTTGGATGTACATTGTTAAGAGTAAAAGAGGAGTCAAGGATGACTTCAAGATTTTTGACCTGAGTATTTTCTGAGATAGGAAAGACTGGGAAGAGCAGGTTTGGTGAAGGAATATTAAAAATTTGATTTCAGACATGTGAAGTTTGAGAGGCCTGAAAGACGTTCAAGAATATATGTCCTTCTTCATACCATATACAGAAATGAACTAAAAATGGTCTATACTTATTTAGATCAATGACCTAAATAGAAGAGCTAAAACCATTAAACTCTTAAAACATAGGGATAAATCTTCATGACCTTAAACTTGGCAGCAGATTCTTAAATATGGTACCAAAAATATGGGCAATAAAAGGAAAAATCGATGAATTGAACTTCATCAAAATTAGACTTTGTGTATCAGAGGACATTACCAAGAAAGTGAAAAGAATGGAAGAAAATATTTGCAGATAATACAACTGATAGGGTTCTAGTATATATAAAGAACTCTTACAATTCAACAACAAAAAGATAAACAACCCTATTTAAAAATGGGCAAAGGACTTAATTAGATATTTCTCCAAAGCAGAGATACAGATGGCTAACAAGCACATGAAAAAATGCTCAACATCACTAATCATTAGGGAAGTTCAAATCAAAACCACAAGTGAGTGGCAGTTAGACATAGAATTACCAATGACCCAGCAATTCCATTCCTAGGTATATATCCAAAAGAACTGCAAATTGATACTCAAAAAAATAAATGTACACACGTTGATAGCAGCACTGTTCACAATAGTCAAAAGGTAGAAACATCCCAAATGTCTTATCATCGAATGAATGGATTGACAAAATGTGTATCAATATATTGAAATATTATTCAGCCATTAAAAGGAATGAAGTACCAATATATGCTATAACATGGGTGAACCTTGAAAACATTGTGGTAAGTGAAAGAAGCCAGATACAAAAGATCATACTGTTGGATGATTCTATTTATGTGAAATATTCAGAATAGGTACATCCATAGAGACAGAAAACATATTGGTGGTTGTCAGGGGCTGGGGGTAAGGAGGATGGGGAGCAGCTGATTGATGGGTACAGGGTTTCCTTTTGGGGTGCTGAAAATTTTTTGGAATTAGACAGTAGTGAGGGTTGTATGTATAACATTGTGAATGTACTAATTGCCGCTCAGTTTTTCACTTTACCATGGTTCATTTTGTGTTATGTGAATTTCAACTCAAAAAAAAAAAAAGATGGGCCGGCCCGGTGGCGCACTGCTACAGTGCGCCGCTTGGGAGCGCAGTGGCGCTCCCGCCGAGGGTTCGGATCCCACATACAGACCGGCCGCTCACTGGCTGAGCGAGGGGCGGGGGCAACACCGAGGGTTGCGATCCCGTGGCCGGTCACGAAAAAAGACAAAAAAAAAAGGAAAAAAAAAAAAAAGATGCCTTGAATGGACAGTAGGATATAAAAGTCTGAAATTTGGAGACTTCCAGACTGAAGATTGTAAACATGGGTGTTCTCAGTTTATAGAGGGTATTTAAAGTCATGGTACTGGGTAAGGTTACATATGGAGGGAGCAAAGTAGGTCTGAGCCCTGGGGCGTTCCCAGAGTTTAAAGTTCAGGTAAATGAGGAGGAACTCGCTCAGAAGAGTGAGGAGCAGCTCTTGGCTTCCACTGGAGCAGGGAAGAGGAGCATTTTAGTCTGACCTGGCCTTATTCCATTAAGCATTATCTTCCTTGTACCCAAATTTTAGCTCAAGGGTGTTCTTAGAAGTATACTTCATTTGCATAATGAGGGCACTACTAGTCAGTTCTGGACTACAGGTCATTTGTGTCCATATCTAGTGAATTCTCTTTTCACTACATTCCTTAAGGCAGTGTGGCCTATAGGGGTTTACAGTGACAGATTTGTAAGGAGTTTTTAGATCTAGTGAAATCTCCCTTGAAATATTGGAATTTCCTCAATAATAGTGGCTTTTAACTGTATTTTGGATCATTGTCCCCTTTGAGAACCATAAGATAAGGACCACCACCTGAGAAAAAACATAAACACAATTTTGCATTCCGCCATCAAGGTGTATTTGTGAACACTTTATGGGCCCTGTGCATTCCTGGCAGGTTTTCTGCCTTTGCTAAAACACCTCAAATGATGATGCTCTGCTTTGTGAGGGGACACCTGAAGATTCTGGACAACTTTGGCTGTTTTTTCTTCCTTGTGTTGAGTGGAAATCTGCCTCCTATATTTTATGCTTTGGAGGTTCTAGTTTTGTCTCCAGGGTCACACCGAGCAGGTCTGCACCCTTTTCCATGAAAGAGCTTTTTGAATATTTTAAGACCAAGATATGAACTTTTCTTAACTCTTTTATTAAACATCTTTATGGAGGGCCGGCCCGATGGCACACTGCTATAGTGCGCCGCTTGGGAGCGCGGTGGCGCTCCCGCCGAGGGTTTGGATCCCACATACAGACCGGTTCCCGCTCACTGGCTGAGCGAGGGGAGGGCGCAGCACCGAGGGTTGCGATCCCGTTGCCGGTCCCGGTCCGGTACGGGCGTGACACTGAGGGTTGCGGTCCGTTGCCGGACACGAAAAAAAGACAAAAAGGAAAAAAATAAATAAATAAAAATAAACATCTTTATTGAGATACAATTCACATTACCATGCAATTTACCCATTTAAAATGTACAATTCAGTCATTTTTGGTGTATTACATTATTTTAAAAATTTTTTGTAAAATATGTAACAAAATTTTCTATTTTGACCAGTTTTAAGTGTACGGTTCAGTAGTAGTAATTACATTCACAACGTTATGCAACCATCACCACTATCTTATACCAAGACTTTTTCGTTATCCCAAACACACTGTAACGACTAAGCAATAACTTCCCATTTCCCTGCCGCCCCACCTCTAGTAACCTCTAATCCACTTTTAGTCTTTGTAAGTTTGCTTGTTCTAGGTACCTCATATAAGTGTAGTCATACAACATTTGTCTTTTTAATGTCTGACTTATTTTACTTACTATAATGTCTTTAAAGTCTTTTTATTCAATCCAAATCCCATACTACATTATTTTGAGTTCCACTGTTTTGACAGTTTTCCTTTTCACTGTGCCCAGAGTTAATTATAACAAAGAAGTAGTTTCCAGATGTGTTAATTGAATTAATAACAGTATTTTTAGGGTTATTAGTTATATCCCATTTTTTTTTCTGTAAATGGGTTGTAGGGAAGCTTGATAAAAAGGTGACATTGCCTACCTATTCTTTAAAAGTTAACTAACATTGCTAACTAACAATAAAGATAAATGTATTTAGTGCTGTTAAATAGTACATTTCCCATTTATCATATTTATAAATTCCTTCACACTTTTTGAAACAGCTATGTAGAAATAATTTAAAATTCTAGAGTATAATTGATAAAGGGCACAATGTAGAATTTACATACCATAATAGTTCTTACTGGTTTAGAAAAAGTGGTATTAATATGTTTTGTTTTGTTTTGTTTTTTTAAGTGAAATATATAATCAGCTCAGTTTGGGGCAGTGGCAGGGAGGTCATTGGTTACCTAAAATTAAAGTAAAAAAATTACTGCCTAAATCCTGATTGCCCCAGTGTGGCTTGCCTAATGCCAGGGCTTCTCAGGAACCTGCAGACAGTTTATAGTGGACCTCATTCCCAAACCAGGTGAAGGTACAGGTGGAGCTAATGAGTTACTCCAGTTAGAGTGAGTTGGGCAAATCTTCCCTCTCAGGCAATTAGTACTAACTCACCCAAGAGGCTTGTGAGGTCTTCAAGGTTGTTTTGGTGATTTAATCGAGGTTTGAGAGTTGATGTACTCTACCTTGTAAAATGTAAAAGGGTGGTTTTTGGGGACTTATAAGGGTCCTTGTTTTAATCCATTTGGGCTGCTCTTAGACTGGTTAATTTATAAATAACAGAAATTTATTTCTCACAGTTCTGGAGGCTGGGAAGTCCAAGATCAAGGCAACAGCACATTTGGTGTCTGGTGAGGGCTTGCTCTCAGCTTCATAGATGGCACCTTGTTGCTTTGTCCTCGCATGGTGGAAGGGGCAAACAAGCTCTCAAGCCTCTTTTATAAGGACACTAATCCCATTCATGAGGGTAGAGCCCTCATGACCTAATCACCCCCCAGACACCCTACTTCCCAACACCACTGCACTCAGGATTAAGTTTCAACATATGAATTTGAGGGGGGTGGGGGGCAGAGGCTCAGACTATAGCAGTCCCCAAGACCCTTCAGGGAGTCCGCAGTGTCATAACTGTTTTCATAATAACACTATGATACTGTTTGCCTTTTTCATGCTTATTCTTGGGAGTGGACAGTGGAGTTTTGGTGGGAGCTACATAACATGTGATGGCATCATTGCTTTGATAACTTGTGTATTGTCTTCTAGAATTTTCTAAATATGATTCAGATCCAAACGTGTGGTAGATATTTTCTTGGAAATGAGTGAAATGAGCTACTTCAAGGAAAACAACTGACATTCAATTGTTTAAGCAAAAATTAAAATTTTGGAAAATTAATATGTGCTACCATGAGTTTAACAACTGTTAATACTTAAAGACTTTTCTGATGACATCAATGTGTGATTTTTATATATATATATTTTATAGTGAAGTGCATTAACATTTAGATGTTCTGTATAACTCACTGGACTCATTTTCCAAATGACCAGTTTATGGTCTTATAGAGACATGCACAAGTAAAAGATCTATTTGAAGTATAAGACAGACCAGTGGATTTTTTTTTTTTTTTTAAAGATGACCGGTAAGGGGATCTTAACCCTTGACTTGGTGTTGTCAGCACCACGCTCACCCAGTGAGCTAACTGGCCATCCCCTATATGGGACCCGAACCCATGGCCTTGGTGTTATCAGCACCACACTCTCCCAAGTGAGCCACGGGCCAACCCAGACCAGTGGATTTTAATGTGACAGAGTGTACAAAAGCTCATTGGTCTGGTTTCAGATTCCACGTTGCGACTAATCTTTAAGAAACCACCACTTGTGGAGTTTTGGTGTAATATCAAAGAACATCCACAATTATATGGAAAAGGGAGGAGTATTATATTTAAAAAGATGACCGGTAAGGGGATCTTAACCCTTGACTTGGTGGTGTCACCACCACACTCTCCCAAGTGAGTCATGGGCTGGCCCTAGGAGTATTTTTAATAGCCTTTTTAACTACATATCAGTGTGAGGTTAGATTTTCTTTATATACTTAAACCAAAACAACATGCCAGCAGTAGGTTAAATACAGAAGCAGATGTAAGATTCTAGGTGTCTTCTGTTAAGCAAGAAGTTAGAGAGAGTTGCAGAGATGGAAAACAATGTCATTTTTCTCACAACCCTTTTTTTTTTGTTTTGGAAAATATAGTTTTTTTTATTAAAATGTTATTTATGTTAACTGTATTAGGGTTGCTATTTTTAATGAATTAATATTTCAAAATTTTTTTAGTTTTAATTCTATAATGAGAAATATTGATAGATATAACCCCTATAAACAAAAGCTCTTTGAGGTCCTCAATAATTTAAGAGTGTAAAAGAGTCCTGAGACTATGAAGTTTGAAAATTTCTGCTCTAAAATATGAAGTACCTTCATTTGATCTCCCAAATAATGCTATGAGTTGTAATAGTAGTAATTCTTCTTATATAGCATATTCTTAATGCCAAGCACTGTTCTGATAGTTTAATGTACATTATTTCATGTAACCCTTGCAATAGATTTTGAAATAATCTCTGCTTTACAGATGACCGAAGTAGGTACAGAAATATTAGCTAACTTGTTCAAGGTGACAGCAATGTCTAAAACCCCAAGAGTAGAATAAAATATGTATTACCCAAACTTATTAAACCATGGAACCTTTTCTTTTCTTTTCTTTTCTTTGTAAATGGAACAATTCTTTGGCTATTATTTTTGGAGTACACTTTTAGAAATGCTGCATTAGTAGCAGATCATTGAAGGAAAACATTAAAGACAAAGTTAAAAAGGAGTGGTCAGTGATGGTTGAATAGTGCTGAAAGGGTGACTAACATGAGAACAGAAAGTGACCATTGTATTTGGCAGGATGGGAATCATTAGTAATTTTCTTGAGTGGTTTCATAGGGAAAGGGATACAGCAGAAGCCTCCTTGAAATTGATTAAGGAGACAATGTAAGATAAGGAACTAAATATGGTGAAAATGGACTCTTAACCAGTTTTGCTATGTAGAGGATCAGGGTTAAGGGAGGTTTTAAGATGGGAGATGCTAGGGCACGTTTATAATGATGGGAATAATATTGAAGGATAAATATAGGGTGTTCAGAGACCGTATACAGAGAGGTGGAGGAGAGTCTTACCTACTTGGATATGTGTGAGTGTGTGTGTGTACATATTCATACACTTACACATATACACACATATGAATCAGGAAAAGCTTCCCTCAAGAAATGGCATTTGAGCTAAGATCTCAAGGCTGAGTCAGAGTTAACTATGCAAAGGAAGTAGATTAAAAAAAAAACAGCAAGAAGAGTATATTAGGCTGAATAAACAGCATGGGGGAAAAACCTAGGACAGAAGTGAGCACAGAGCACAGTATTTATGTAAGGCATGTGAGGGGGTAAAGACGGAGTGGAAGGGTGGTGTGATATAAAAATGGAAAGGTAGACAAGGTCCAGATTGTGCAGGATTTCATGAGACATGAAGAGTTGGTCCTTTATTCTAAGAGTTATGAGAAGCCAGTAAAAGTTCTTGAGCAGGGAAGAGACATTCTTACATTGGCTTTTTAGAACATTCACTCTGCATCATGGAAAAGGAATGGGAGAAGAGCAAAAGAGCAGTTTGGAAGAGATTACTAGTAGGCCAGGTGAAAAATAATGATAGCTTGGACCAGGATGTTAATGATGATGTAAAGCGGATGGATTGGGGGAGTCATTCTGCTCTGCTAAGGGAAAGACTACAGTCTGGAGTACAGGAAACAGAATAATGACAGGGAGAGCTGAGAAAGGGGAGACATTGGTAAAAATTTGAGAGAGAATTATATAAGTATGTATATAAGTATATATACAAGCACATAATACTGCATACATATATGTACTAGGGATCTTCAAAAAGTTTATGGATCCTCATTAGTATAGTGGCGAGTACAAAAAAAGTTAGTGGAAAGATTCATATTGTCTTTCAATTCCATTTTTTCATGACCTTTTTGAAGTACCTTCATATGTAAAAAGACTTATTGTGGTCATACGTAATTTTTGTAATTTTATTGATGTAGGACATATATACAGAAGATCACCAATCATAAGTGTATAGCATGTTGAATTTTCAGAGTGGCATGTCCGTGAAAATTTCACCCAGATTTTTGAAAAATACGGTGTTATTAGCATCCCAAACTCCCTCTTCTCTATGGCCCTCCCATTCATTATCATACTCTCCACAGCGGTGGCTACTGTGACTTCATATACCTTAGATTAGTTGGGTTTTAGAGGGAACGGGAAGAGTAAGGGGAAGGTTTTTATTATTCAAGATATAGAATATTACCAACACCTCAGAAGCCTCCTTTGTGCCCACTCCTAGTTGTTACTCCTCCCCAAATACATCTACCGTTCGGACTGTCACCGTGTTGGATGGCTCCAGATCACCCCATATTCAGAGATTGACTAGCAGGACTCATGGGACTTGGCATATAATTGTACTAATTGTGCTAAGATTATTACAGCAATGTAGTAAGGATACACATCTGGACCATAAGGGAAAAAGACAACAGGCAGAGTCTGGAGGAATCCATGTGTAGTCTTCCTTTTGCTCCCTCCCTCCCATGAGGGGTCACACACAGCCTACTTTCCCCCAGTAATTAAAATGCAGCAACACATGTGCCATGTTTCTGTCAGGAGAAGCCCATGAGAGACCCAGTGCCCGAGGTTTTTATTGGGGCCTGGTCACATAAGGCAGCCTCTGCCTGGCATAAACTAAAAGTCGAGACTCCCAGAATGATGGCAGGTGTTCAGTATAAATCATATTGTTTGCACAAATACTAGGCACAATGAGGCACCTTATTAGTTAGGAAATGTTTTATGTCCGTGTAGGGAACTGTTTACGAGCCAAGTTCCCAGACAGCAGCCCAAGACCCTTAAATGGGCCTTTATAAGGATAGTAATCTCATGTCTGCTATGTTAACTCTTTTTCTAATTAGTTACCATAGATAAGATAGATGAGAAGAATAGGTAAATTCTTGAATTTCATATAAAAGGAATCACACAATATAAGGGGTCTTCAAAAAGTTAATGGAAAGATACATATTTAATTCCATTTTTCCACAAACTTTTTGAAGTATCTTCCTATGTACTCTTGGCTGCTTCTGCTGAACATGTTTGTGAGATTATGGGTAGTTTGTTTATTCCATAGCCAAATAGTATTCCACTGAATGAATATATCACAATTGATCCTTTCTGCTGTTGATGAGCAAAGTTTTTTCACCTTTTCTCCAACATTTGGTATTATTTCTTTTACATTGTAGTTATTCTTGTGGGTATTTAATAATATTTTGTTTTGGTTTTAATCAGTATTTCCCTGGTGACTAATGAGATTGAACATTTTTGTTCATCTGTGTCTTAACCGTTTTGATAACCTATTTGTAAAGTGCATGTTCAAGTCCCTTGCCCGTTTTTACATTGGATTGCCTGATTTACTTGTAGCAGTTCTTTATATATAAGAGTACTTCAACAAGTTTGGGGAAAAAATAGAATTAAAAGATAATATGAATCTTTCCATGAACTTTTTGAAGTACCTTCATATGTTTTGGATATGAGTCCATTGTTGGATATATATATATTGCATGTCTTCTTCCATTTTGTAGGTTGCCATTTCACTCTTTAATGGTTTTTTTAATGAAGAAAAGTTATTAACTTTAAAGTAGGCTAATTTATTCATTTTTCCTCTAGAGTTTGTGCTTTCTGTTATCTTCTTTAAGAGATCTATGTCTACTCCAAGGTAGTGAAAATAGTCTCCTATGTTATCTTTTAGAAGCTTTATTGTTTTCTTTCATATTTAGATATACAGTCACTTGGAATTTTTTTGTGTGTGTATGGTGTGAAATTAGGGATCAAAATTCATTTTTTTTTGTATAGATATCCAGCTGACTTAGCACCATTTATTGAAAAAAATCCATCTTCACTGCCGTTCAAAGCTGGCTTTGTTTTAAGGTATTTTGTTCCATTGTTCTTGTCCAGTACCACAGTCTTAATAAGCTTTACAGTATCTCTTAATATCTGGTAGTGTAAAAGTCTTTCAACCTCTTTTTTTCCCTCAAGATTGTCTTGACTATTCTTGGTCCTTTGAATTTCTATATAAAAAGATTTTAGATAGTCTTGTCATCTCTCTCTCTCTCTCTCTCTCTCTCTCTCTCTCTCTCTCTCACACACACACACACACACACACACACAAACTTATCGGGATTGTATTAAGTTAGTAAATCAATTTGGCAAGAATGGATATCGTTAGAATTCAGTGTCCCAGTCCATGAATTTGTGCAACCCTCCATTTATTTATCTGTTTAAAAAAAATTATTAGAGCTCTTACACATCTTTTACTAGGTTTAATCTTAGGTATCTGATGTGGAAGGAGATAGGTGTAATTAATTGGGCTGTCTGCCTGATGACCAATCTCTGTTCTTGATTGTTTGAGACTGAGTTGCTATTGGTATCACAAAGCTGTTTCAGCTTAGTTCAGAGATAATATGTACAGTAGCATTATGTGTAGTTCTCCAGAGATATAAGAATTAAAAAACCAATTTAACTGTAGCAAGAGGGCACATTCTTTTTTAGAGAGACAGTTTTAATACTTAATAGTTGGATTTTGAAATATGAAGTGTTTGTAATCATAATGCACAACTGTGTAAAAATATGGCTAAAATATGGACATCTTTAGTATCATTGCTGTGCGCAGTAATATTTCTTGGTTGAAGAAAATGCTGTATAATTCAGGTTGACTTTAGGTTTGAAAATCATGACATTTCACCATGGTTTTACATTTTTAGAGTGGAGAGAATTAAGTGTCAATGTGTATGGAGTAGGTGGGGTGGGAGGTAGACCATAGTGTTAAGACATTAAAAAAATATACTGTGTTGCAATTATAAAATGCATGCATTTTCAGATTTGTGACACTGTTTATCCATGGTGGAACTTTTATTCTTAGAAACTTGAAGAGTGCCAGAAAGATCTAGTTGTGATTTTAGCAAATTACTTAACATTCCTGCACCTTGGTTTCTTCATCTGAGCTGGGGAATAATAATAGCATCCACCTTTGGAAAGGACTTAGAACAGTGCCTGGCTCAAAATTAGTGCTTAGCAAGCATTATCTATTATTATTGTTATTATTTGTTTTTCCGCAAATATTTAAGCACCAAGTGGGTATGGACTAGATTGTATAGCACAATCTCTGCATTCATAGAGCTTACAATCTAGTCTGTATATATCATCGTAGATAATAAATTATGTTCATAATAAGGCAAACAAATACAGCCTTCATGCTTTCCTCAGAAACTCTACTTATAGAATATCTACTTGCTAATTTTCTACAGTGACAGTGTTGTTTCATTTGCTTGTTTAAGTTGAAATCCTGAGGGGAATGTTAGGCTGTTGGCTTCTCGGCTGTGCAACTTTTTGCTTGTACTGCTAATGATCAAGTCCTCTCTGATGCTAGGATGTTCTAGGAGCTGGAAGATCCAGGTTTAAGTTCTAGTTTTGCTGCTGATTTTGCTCATGACTCCAGGCTAATTACTTCTTAACCTTGTCTGTAATTGGAGGGTTTGTTTTAAATGATTTCTAAGGTCTCTTCCATCTCTCATTTTGTAATTAACAAACTTCCCCAAATTATATTATATTCTGAGGGAAAGGAGCAGGAATCCATTGTTCATAATATATATATATTGCCTTAAAACCAAATGCTGAAATTTAAATGTTGAGCTCATATTTCATAATTGTATTTTGGTTTTATTTATAGATGCCAGAAGTGGGTGGAAAATTGTAGGAGAGCAGACTTAGAAGATAAAACCCCTGATCAACTCAATAAACATTATCGATTATGTGCCAAACACTTTGAGACTTCTATGATCTGTAGAACTGTAAGTAATAGAAAGGTTTGGTTTATTTCTCTTTTTCTCTCTATCACTCTGTCTGGTTGGAAATTTAAATACAAGGGGTCTTTAAAAAATTCATGGAAAGATTTGTATTATCTTTTAATTCTGTTTTTTCATGAACTTTTTGAAGTACCCTCATACTTGTCTATCAGTGTTGAAAGGTTTCCCTATGCCTCACTACTTTAAGATGAAGACACATTTGCAGCTGAATAATATCTATTTTGTTCTTAAAAACCTGACTTTTTTTTTCTCCCCTGTTCCTGATGCTCCACTTTTAAACTTCTTTAGCCTTCAGAAAATTTTAGATGATCATAAAAGTATATATTTATTTTAAGTATTTATTTAAGGTAAAGTTGGTGTTTTTATTTGGAGCAGTTTCTCTAGAGCTTTTTTATGAGTGAAATCTTCATCTAGGGATGGAAATCTTTGTTTTTATGTTTTTCTATATACTGTTAGAATCAACCCTTAGTTTATATGTGCTAGCTACAACAGGAAACAAATAATATAGATAATGTGAAAAAACATTTCTATCAGTAATTTGCAATTTCATATCAAGACCTTCCTGTTAACTGTGTGAACTTGGCCAAGTCACTTCCCCTCTCTGGGCTCCAGTTTCTAGTGAAGAGATTAGACCAGATAGTTCCCAAGGGCTAAGATTTTTAACCCTCTTTGATTCTGTTGCTGTGATTCTTAAAAGGCACAAATAGGGCAGATTTGATTGAAATGAAGCAGACTTGAAACACTTTAATAACTAGTTAGGAAGACAGTTTTGTTAAATAAATAATATATTCTTGTTTAGGTATAACTGATGTATCATCTCAGATACTGGGATAGACATAAACTTGATTTGAAGGTACACTATATATTGTTATGCAGCAATTTTGATATTTTTTCAGATACATTTTGCAGAAGCATCAGAAAACTAAAGAATGATTGGGTTATTTTATTTCTCAAAATTAATCGAAGCAGATACTTGTGAAGTCATTGGGAGGTGAGCCAATTCCGGTTCAACAGTTTAATCTGAATATTTGAGGGATATTTTTGCCTTACTTTGTTAAGAGGGTAATAATGATCAACCAAAATAGGAGGTATCATATGTTTTAAAAGGCAAACTACTTTTATATTCTCAACATTAAGTAAAAATATCCCAAATTATTAGTTTAAATACATACACATTTTTGCATTTTTGGTGTAGTAATAATAAATATGGTCTCTTAATTAGATAATTCAAACCAGATTAATGTGAGAAATTTAAAATATAGTTCATTCTTTTATTGGTTTAGTCACAGCATAGAACAAAAAGATGAGCTAGATTTGCTTTTTTAATTTCCAGATGATTCTTCAATCTTAAATAAATTAATCCAAATGTGAGAAAATATTCTTTCTATATACATGTAGAAGATGATACTATTGAAAGCTGGATTATCTGATATCTATATCCAAATGTTTAATAGTTTTGGCTTCATTGGTTTGGCATTTAAGATCGCATCAGTAAACATTCATGACTAGTTCAGTCACTGCCAAATATTTTATTATCTTTGATGCTAAAGTAATGTCATTGCTTATGTTCAAACCTTAATTCTGCAGTTAAAGTTTGTCTTGATACAGAGTTAAAATTATCACGTGTATGAATTGAATATAGCTTTTTTCGGCATGTGTATTTACAAATAAATACTTATAAAATATTGCATGTTTTTCATTCGTATTTTCTGTTTCCTAGTCTGTAATGTCTTTGCTTTATTGGCAAATAGCAAATTAATTTGATTTGAATTTTTACAATTCATTATAATGTTTTATCCCTCTGTTCCTTATTAAGTAATTGGTAAGATATCAAGAGTTGACTATGTATGTGGGTATGTTTGCTTATTTTTGAGAATGTATGTGAGTATGTTTGCTTATTTTTGAGACATTTGCTTAGTGGGAAAGATGAAAAGCTTTGGGTATAGTTGACTATGTATGTGGGTATGTTTGCTTATTTTTGAGACATTTGCTTAGTGGGAAAGATGAAAAGCTTTGGGTATAGTAGTTCTTGCTTTCTTCAATAATTGTGTGTCTAATCAATCCTGATATAAACTCCCTGCAGGCTCAGGATCACTAGCTCAGCACTAGAAGCCGCGTGTCATTGGGAAATCAGATTGATTTTCTTTTTTGTGTTTTCTATGAGGCATGAGAAAATATTGACTCTGAATAGAAATTCTTTACAAATGTGTTTAGCAGCTCTTTGGATAAAACCCAAGATAGCGTGTTCTATTTAGATATATGTTTTCCCTTATATCTTCCCAACCTCCCTTCTCTAGGTGAAAAAATTTAGGAGTTAATTTTATTTTATTTGGCACGTAGTGTGTTTTGTCTTTAACATTGCAAATTCAGGAAGAAATTAAAGGCACTGTTTCCTTGGACTAGCTGGGGGGAATGCAATAGTAGTTATTTATCTGTTACTTTTCTTCTTAATAAACTTCTTGTTCCTACCCAGCCTCCTCTAGTCTGGCTAGGAAGACCGTCTTCATCTAAGTACGCATCCAGCTTCTAGCCAGGTTGGTTTAGGTTAACAGGAAGTAGGACAGAGAATGATCTTCCTTCAGTGATATGATATTAGAACTAGAAGGAAATTTAGAAATACTTAGTGTTTGCAAAATTGTGATTATGTATATCACTTGTGGTGTGAGATGGTTTCAGGTGGCACATGAATCAATTTTTATCTTAGAAGTTTAGTAATATGTGTTAAAAATATAACCAGCCCATCAAATCATTATTCTTATAATTTTTGTTGCTTAAGACAGTGTTAACTAAGAAAGTGAGTAGATTGTGTAAAAGTGCAGATGATGGTATAACTGAAATGGCATGCATTAAGATCATAGTATGTGAATAATTTCATTTTGGGAAATGTGGAGCTAGTTCAATACCTGAATTTTATTCAGAAGAGGAAACTGGGATCTAAAAAGGGAAAGTAATTTAGCCAGGGTCTCTTAGTGTGTTACAGGTAGAGTTTGGACTAGTTTCTAGGTCACCTGGATCCCAGTCCAATATTATTTTCACCGTGCCTTGATGCTTCTGAGTAATATTACCAAAAGTGGAGTGGACAGCAAGTAAAGGAGGAAAGCATTATTGTAGAACATTACAAGAGGGCACATTTGGAGACATGTACTTCCTGTAGATTTGGTGGGCTCATGGACGCACAGAACACATAAAGTAGTCAGGAAGCTGAATTAGAAATATATATACAAAATGCAAATACATTTTTTTTATGCCAACCATCAATTCAGTTCCCTAATTGATAATAGATTGCCAGAAGGGCAAATGCAAAAACAGTTAGAAATAGTAGACTGACCTGAACTGACATTAAATTCTGTAAGTCTCTGTGCTTCAAAGATGGAGTTGAAAGAGTACTGGGGAAATCATTAACATAGAATTTATGTGTAATACATTCTTAAAGACCATCTCTGAATTAACACATTTTTTTTTTTCAGAGTCCTTATAGGACAGTTCTTCGAGATAATGCAATACCAACAATATTTGATCTTACCAGTCATTTGAACAATCCACATAGTAGACACAGAAAACGAATAAAAGAATTGGTATGTCTTTATGCTTTCAGCCTCCTCCTCTATAATACTATGAAATCAAATATAGATGCAGTTATGTTAAAATTAGTCCAAGTTACTCTTTATATCAAATGTAGAGTAATGGGAAATGAATGTTATGATTAATATTAAAGTAGTTTGGATATAACATGATTAGTTTGTTTTAGTATTTCTGACATTTAACCAGTTGATACTTGTTGATTTGGGCCCGTGTGTACTGTTGATTACAAGCCACTAGCTCGTTCCCTTACTGGGAAGAAGGAAAAGCTACCTTTTTTGTAGTAAGGAAAATGGAGCTGAGGTGTGTTTTCAGAATTCAGCACAAAGGGATGAAGAAAGGGAAAGTGTAAAAGTTGAGACATGGATAGTTTTAGAGATAAGGATTCTATAACTATTAAATACTAACAGGGTTTAGAAAAAGCTTTTAAATCTTTGTATATGGCATAATTTAAACATGTTTTTATATTCCTTCGATACTCTTCAGTTCTGATGATTGAAACCTACCTGCTTTTCTGTTGACCTTAGGTGAACAAAATTAAATTACTCAGACTCCTCAGTCCATGGCTTTCTGCCATCATTGCCACTAGTGAGGACCTTATTTTGTTTCATTTTTCCTTTTTCATCCACTATTACTATTCCCATTCTCCCCTACCTGTGGTATCCATGCTAGTGTATTTAATATATGTCATATCGATCCACCTACTATGTGCTTTTTAAAGATAACATTTATCTAATTTTCCTTACTTCTGTTTATCTTTCATATTTAAATCCTTGATCCTTTTGGAGTTTGTATGTATGGTGTCTAGTAGGGATCTAACTTTATTTTTCTCCCTGTTGATAACCAGTTTTCCCATCGTGGTCTGTTAATTTATTCATCCTTTCCTCTACATATAAAATGCCACCTTTGTCTTATACCAAGTTTTCATATACAAAAGTCTGTTTCTGGGAGCTCTGTTCCATTCCACGGGGCTGTTTGCATTTGTATCATACTGTTATTACTTTGGCTTTGTAATATATCTTTACTTTCAAATAGGGTGATTTTTTTAACTCTTCTTTCTCAAAACTGTCTTAACTATTTATTTATTTAATTATTTGTGGACCATTATTTCTCTATATGAATTTGAGAATCCTTTTGTGAAGTTCTCCTAAGAATTCTGTTGGGATTTTTATTATAATTGCTTTGAATTGACATCTTTACAATATCGATTAGTCCCATCCTTGAATAGAAAAAATAAAATAGCTTTCAAGTAATAGCAGTCATTGACAAAATTAAATATTGGTTCTTTGAAAGGACTAGTAAAATACTTCAAGAGCACAGAAAGTAAAAAATATGAAAATATTTTTGGGTTTTTGTTGCAGTTCTTTAAGAGAGAACAGGTACCTTCTTTTTTAGATTATTTCCTAAATACATTGTGGTTCTTGTTGGTATAGATTATGTATTCTGGTTCAGATGATTTCCAAAAATATTGAAGAACTTTTTTTTTAATTAATCCTTCTAGTGTACTGAGTTTTCTGTGTAACTGATTATATCATCTACAAATAAAGAGAAATTTATCTCTTCTTCCAGTTCTTATCATTTTAATTTTTTTCTATTGCCTGTCTTATTGTTCAGTCAAGATCATCCCTAGCAATGCATTGAACAATTCCAGTAATGTTGCAGCTGGCACACTTGCATTGTTCCATTAAGTATGATATTTACTGTTGGTATTGTTAAATCGTTTTTATCAAGTCAAGGAAATTCTCTTCTAGTCCTACATTCAGAGTTTTTTTTTTTTTTTCTTCCTTTTTTGTCTTTTTTACTGACCGGTAACGGGATCGCAACCCTCGGTGTCGCACCCGTACCGGGGACCAGCAACGGGATCGCAACCCTCGGTGTTGCGCCCACACCTCGCTCAACCAGTGAGCGGGAACCGGTCTCCACATGGGATCCAAACCCTCGGCGGGAGCGCCGCCACGCTCCCAAGCAGCGCACTCTCCAGTGCACCACCGGGCCGGCCCAACATTCAGAGTTTTTATCACAACTTATTGAACTTGTCAAATGCTTTCATTGCATCTATTAAGTAGAAAAGTTCAGTTTTTTTTTTTTTTTCATTCTTTAATGCAGTGAATAACATTGATGGATTTCTGATGTTGAGTCATCTTTGCATTCATGTGGTGAACCTAATAGGCAACCTAATAGGCAATGTATATATTTGCTTTATATGCTATTGGATTCAGTTGGTCAATATTTTTTTAGGATTTTGCATGTATAAGTGTTGGCCTATAGTTTTCCTTTCATGTACTCACCTTATCCAGTTGATATCAAAGTTCTGTTAGCCTAATAAAATCAGTTGGTTACTTTTCCTTTTTTTTTTCCCAAATTTTTCTAGAAAAACTTGTATAAGGTAGACACTTTATACTCTTGACAGAACTTGGTAAACCATCAGAGGGCATGGGCTCAGTGAGGGAAGGTTTTGATTGCCATTCCAATTTCTTTATTGGTTTTCTCTTTCTTCTTGTGTTTTAGTATATGTTTTCCTAAAGTTTACAAACTTCATCTAAGATTTTTTTTTTTTTTTTTGACAGCTAGATGGTTTGGGGATCTGAACCCTAAGACCTTGGTGTTATAACACTGTGTTCTAACCAGCTGAGCTAACCAGCCAGCCCCCTTTCTGGGATTTTTGAATGTTTGCTTTTCTCTGCTCTTAAAATCATTTTAATAGTCTTTTCAAAGAACCAGGAATTAGTTTTGTCAATAATTGCCATACTTGTGAACTATTTTATTGGTTTCTTCTTGATTTGGGGGATTTACTTTTTGGCATTTTTTTCTAGCTTCTTGAAGTTTAGGTCATATTTATGTGTATTCAAAGCTATAAATGTCTCTCTAAGTCTGTTTCATTTGTATCCCACAATTTTAGACATGTTGTGTTTTCATTATTTAGCTATAAATATTTTGTAATTTCCCCTATTTCATTAACAAGGTATTTTTTTTCTTTTTAGTTTCCAGACATGGGTTTGTTTTTTAGAACCATTTTGTATTTTGTATTTCAAATATTAGTTAGAGTTGCATAGAGGATATACATAATCTATGTGATGTTGATTTTTTCCAGTTTTTTTGCAACCATTATTGCTATTGAAGTCTGATGCCAGTCTGATTCTTGTTCCTTTCTAAGTGGTCTGCTTTTTCTTCCTCAGAGCTTTTAGAATATTTTCTTTATTTTTGACATTTTAAACTTTGCTAAACTGTATTTAAATGTGAGTTTTTTTCTTATCCAGCTTGCTTACCATTTTACATCTGAGGACTTACATCTTAAGTTCTGAGAAATCCTCAGTTTTTATTTCTTCATGCATTTCTTCCCCTCCTTATTTCTGTTTTTCTAGGACTTCTCACAGATGAATGCTGACACTTACACAATAGTCCTCCATATCAGCTTTCTTTTTAGTAATATGTACCAGGCAGGGATGAGAAGCTCAACCACTTCCTGCCCTGTAGCTATCATTTCACTGTACTCTGCCCCTCAGGGAACTTCAAATACCTCACAGCAGGCAGATACCTCACAGTCTTCTAGATCTGCCCTCCTTGTAATTGCAGCTCACAGAATAAGGAGGGAGTGTTCCAGGTTGACCAGCCTGCTGATGTTTCTTGTTATCAGCACCATGTCCAGTGCTGCCAAATACTGCCCAGCAGGTATCCTGCTGTCTCAAGCTGTCATTGGTACTTCTGCTTTCCTGCCACAGATAGTAATGGGGGGTTGTGATCTAAACATTGTAGAGGTTTGGAGGGAGAGTAAAGGACACAGCTGGGAAGTTCTTCCTCATTCTAATCCTGTCTGTGCCACTTGTCCACTTTGTTCTGTGCATCCATTTCTCTTCATTGCTGGTACTTTATCTCCTTCTGCTTCTCAGGGATTTCTAATCACTTTTGTGTTAGTTTCTGGCATTCAGCAACCTCCCCCTTAAAGTGGCATCTCTAGGGTTAGGTTGGGAAGGGAGATGATTTTCATTCTCTAGAATTTGACCCCAAGGGCCATGGTGTATTTTCATCCCTTTTATTAGCCAGTAAACCCTTGTAACCCAAAGTTATGATGATTTAGGGAGAAAGTAAGTTAAATGATGTATTCTTTCCCCTCTATAAGCTTGGAGTCCTTAGCAAATTATTCTGGTATTCCCGTCATCTGTCTGTCTGTTGAATGTATTTCATATAAAGAATTTATGCCCTTGAAAGAATTAAATTTGGCTCAAAATAGGCTTTCTTATTTATGAGTCTAAGATGATATACTAGAGGTCAGTTTTCTTAAAGATGATTTTTTCTTTTCTTTTTTCCTTGTCATTTAGAGTGAAGATGAAATCAGGACACTGAAACAGAAAAAAAGTAAGTGATAGTGTTAATGACTCAACTTTTGAATGCCTTTTTAAAAGGCCTTGACCTGGTAAGGACAAATAATTATGTTTTGTGTCCAAAACCTGCCTTGAGAATGGGTGTAAGAGTGTGGTTGTGTTCTGTAGTCTGGAATTGTCTGTGAGATTCAAGTCTTAGTTCAGTTTGTCTTTATTGAGCGCCACACATATTGCCATGTTCAGGCCTCACAGAGGTGACCCTTTTTCCTCTCAAGGTGCTCTCAATGTGGTAGGAGTGTCAGGCACACAGACAGAATGTCCCAGTATAGAGAAGGAAGGGCAGTAGTAAGGACAGGCACTGAATCTCTGTCCACCCAATTTGTGGTGCATAATAATTTCTTGGTAAATGCTTAAGGAATAAATGCTATGGGGACACTTAGTGCCACTGAGGGTAGTGGTCCCAACAGTCTTTCTGTAGGTGGTGATGCCTGACCTGTGTCACCAAAGGATGAGGGCTAGAAGTTGTTTTTTGTTCTTGTCAGCTATTACTATTACTCTTCCTCCTACTGCTCTTATTATTATTAACATAACCTTTTATTAAATGTTTACTGAAACCAAGTCCTTATTCTAAGTGCTTTACTTACATTCATTCATTTAATTCTCACAGTAGCTCTGAGGTAAGTACTATTTTCCCCCTTTATAGATGAGGAGACCTGGACTCAGGCAAAGAAAGGAGGGAAAGGTATTCTATGCAGAAGTAGAGTGGCATAAAACAGGGTGCTAGATTGAGAACTACTCTCATTTTGGTGGTGTAGGAGTTTCTGATAACCTATGATGGTTAGAAAATGGACCCCAAGGAGACCACAGATGGCAGAACTTGCAGGGATGCAGACTATTGGCAATAGGGAACCATTGAGGGATTTGTATGTAGGTGATTTCCATGTTACATAGAACACTCTGATGGATTAGAAAAGGCAATACTGGGCTTCCAGTCAAGATGGTGGAATAGATGGTCCCCAGCATCACTCTCTTCCACAAATCAACCAATTTACAACTATTAAAAAGCAACGACAGCCAAATTGGGGCCACTAGAGCTCAGGGGAAGAGGAGGAGAGACCTACGCAGTTCATGAAGGTGGGAGAAGCCACGATGAGATAAAAAAAGGATCGCTCCCACCATTTCGAATCCTGTCCACTTCAAGGCTGGGGCTGGTGAGCACATGGAGCAAGAGCTGGCAAAAGCTGCAGCTGTGCCGTTCACATGAAGTTGCTTGGAGGCGGCAGGGGAGAGGAGGGCCTTGGTGGCCCTCAGGCCAACAAGACCACTAACAGGGTTCCCTTGGACCCACATAGGAGCGAGGAGCCACAACAACTGAAAAAAGGAGCCACTCAGAGGCCGGTGAGTCATCACAAGGGACTGGCGCACGGCCTGTCCCATGGGAAGTGTTTGGAGTATGGGTAGTGGGGGAGATGGATCCACTGGGGGAACACTGGGGCACAGCATGGACAGCTGATCTGTCCCCCAAATCAGCGCAGGACCACTCAGTAGAGGCTTGTCAGGAATACAGATCTGCAGGGAGTGCAGTCTGCTGAAAAGTCTCAGGCCCACACGAGAGTTTCCACACAGCCTAGGTGTTCTGGAACTCACAAGACCCAGAAGGACATACAAGGTCAACCATTAAAATCTGAGCTGCACAAAAAGCCTTTCCCAGGGAATCAGCGGCAAAGCAGCAATTTAGCTCAACTACAGGGCTCAAGTGCTGGTCCCCACAGGAAGTTTCTCCATTTTAGAAGTAACCAAAGGACAACAAATTAGTTCCAGTGCAGAGTTTAAGTGGTGGGAACCGCAAATAATCCAACATGGAGCTGAAAGAAAAAACACAATACCCACAGATCGGAGACAAAGTTTGATATTAACTAGTAAAGGTCTCACATCACCAAAGAACACCTATAAAACCTTAAAAGGACTGGGAGCCCCTAGGCTCCCAAGCCAGGGAGCATGGAGGGCTGGGGACATGTCTCAACCATGTCCCCCGACACCTACAACCAGCCCAGCGATGACCGCCGAGCCACCACAGTAAATGCCCTGGGCTCCCAAGCCAGGGCAGTGGGGGGCTAAGGGCCTCAGCCATGCGCCCCAACATCTGCCACCAGCCCAGCGACAACCAAGCCACCACTGGAAGCCCCCTTGTCTCCACTGCAGGAATGAGGGGCGTGCCATGGGCCTCAACCATGCCCCCCCTTCTTCCTTCTCCTATTTCCTTCCCCCTCCCTGACTCTCCCTACGCCCAACTGCTTTGCAACAACATCTTAGAATGTAAAAAAATAATAATATTGGGCCGACCCTGTGACTCACTCGGGAGAGTGCGCCACTGGGAGTGCAGTGGCGCTCCCGCTGCAGGTTCAGATCCTATATAGGGATGGCCGGTGCGCTCACTGGCTGAGCGCGGTGCAGGCGACACCAAGCCAAGGGTTGCAATCCCCTTACCGGTCACAAAAAATAAAAATTAAATTAAAAAAAAATAATAATAATAATAAAAAAACTTAAAAAAAAAAAAGAAAAGGTAACACAGGAGGCAGAGAAGCCAGTTAGGCTGTCAGCAGACCAAATAAAAGTTGAAAGGCCTTGAATTCAAATCATTGGTAGAGAGGGTGGAGAAAAGGGAATGGATTCAAGTAACTCAAGAAACTTGATACCTATGACTTGCATATGGAAAGATGCCTAAAAGGAGAGGGATGTACTTTTATTCTGTACTCTTTGCTCTTTATGACCATTTTTGTGGGGGGACCCCCCAAAAACAAGCAACAGAATTAGTACTTGTTGTTTAGAAGTAAAGAGAAGTAATGGAGGAGGGAGGGAGGGAGGCAGGCAAGCAGGCAATCTGGATGACCTCTTACTTTCTGACTTGGGAAAACTTATGTAGCATAGAACCACTGCTCTGTAATATATGATGAATAGCAGTGTCTTCTGAGTTGAGGAGGGGTGAGGGAAGGATGTTCCCTGCCCTTGCTGAACCCTGACAAAGCTCTGAAGGGCCGGGGATGCCTAGAAACATGACTTACACAGGCTCCAGTCAGAGTAAATTTCACTTTGTACAGGCTAAATATCCCTTTTCCAAAATGCTTGGGACTAGAAGTGTTTTGGATTTTGGAATATTTGCATATACATAATAAGATATTTTGGGGATGCAACCCAAGTCTAAACACAAAATTTACTTATGTTTCTTATACACATAGCCTAAAGGTAATTTTATACAATATTTTAAATAATTTTGTGCATGAAACAAAGTTTGTGTACATTGAACCATCAGAAAGCAAAGGTATCCGCTATCTCAGCCACCCATGTGAACAATCTGTGGTTGTTTGGCATCACCATCATTCCTGACTTTGAATTTATATGCTACCGAAAAACCATCATTTTCTTATACTTGTTCACACTTAATAATACTTAACAGTAAAAAATATGAGATTCCATTAAAACAGCGAAAAAAATAATGTCAGGTGTAGAATTTTCTACTTGTGGTATCATGTTAGTACGCAAAAAGTTTTGGGTTTTGGATATCAGATTTTTGGATTAAGGATGCTCAGTCTTTAATTGGACAACCTCTTCCCTCTTCCACCTTAGTGCTTTTACTGGAGTACTTCCTGCCAACTGAAATGCCCTCCCTTGTTCATGTCCTCCTTATCCTTGCCATTATCAGTGCATCATCTTTGTTCTGAATTTTTCTGTTTTTCTCCCCCTCCCCTCTATCCCATGATACTGTACAACTCTTGGTGGCCCTTTCATAGTCTTATGTTCTAAGAACTAGGTTCTGTGATTCCTCAGATTTGGTTCTTTTCCTGGAGCCACCACTGTATGACTATGGGCAGGATACTTAACCTGTAGGGCCTCAGTTTTCCCATCTAAATATGAAGAGATTAGGCTAAGATTTCTAATACTGTAATATTATTCCTAAAAATTAAGTGAATCTACTTTATATTGTTTTGCTTCTCATCTTCTGTATAAAAGTGTGACTTAATGGTTTGATAGCAACAGCATTAGTATGGACCTTGGATCCAGACAAGCTTGGATTTGAATTTCATTTCCACCCTTCTAACTGTATCCATGACCTTGGGCACAGTTTTTACTGTACTCATTGTCAAATGGGATTGCTACCACCACCTGCCTGAAGAAAGAGTAATGTGATACATATAAAATGCCAAGCACAGTGCCTCAGTAGATATTAGTTCTCTTCCCCTTCCTTTTTTTGAGGGCATGAAATGTTTTTCATTACTCTGTATAATATGGGAAATGCCTTGTTGTTAAGTTTATAAAAAATTGTTCCTATTTTGTAACAGCATTATGTGTAAGATTAAAATATATCTGTTTACGGCATTCGTCTCTCCAACTAGAGTGCGTCTTATTTTAATCTCTATATCCTAGTCTGTAGTCCAGTAGATGCCCTGTGAATGTTGAATGAATTGAGTTTCTGGATTTTTAGTATTTAACTGATCAAAAATGTATTTTTTTGTTTGTTTTGTATGATTTTCTTGTGCGCCTGTATCTAAAATTAATTCTTTGTTTTCCAGTTGATGAAACTTCTGAACAGGAACAAAAACATAAAGAAACCAACAACAGTAATGCTCAGAACCCCAGTGCAGAAGAAGGGGGTGAAGAACACGATGAAGATATCTTACCTCTATCCCTTGAAGAGAAGGAAAACAAAGAATACTTAAAATCTCTATTTGAAATTTTGATTCTTATGGGAAAACAAAACATACCTCTGGATGGACATGAGGCTGATGAAATCCCAGAAGGTCTCTTTACTCCTGATAACTTTCAAGCACTGCTGGAGTGCCGGATAAATTCTGGTGAAGAGGTCCTGAGAAAGCGCTTTGAGACAACAGCAGTTAACACGTTGTTCTGTTCGAAAACACAGCAGAAACAGATGCTTGAGATCTGTGAGAGCTGTATTCGGGAAGAAACTCTCAGGGAAGTAAGAGACTCACACTTCTTTTCTATTATCACTGATGATGTAGTGGACATAGCAGGAGAGGAGCACCTACCTGTGTTGGTGAGGTTTGTCGATGAATCTCATAATCTGAGAGAGGAATTTGTGGGCTTCCTGCCTTATGAAGCTGATGCAGAAATTTTGGCTGTGAAATTTCACACTACAATAACTGAGAAGTGGGGCCTAAACATGGAGTATTGTCGTGGCCAAGCTTACATTGTGTCTAGTGGATTTTCTTCCAAAATGAAAGTTGTTGCTTCTAGACTTTTAGAGAAATATCCCCAAGCTATCTACACACTTTGCTCTTCCTGTGCCTTAAATATGTGGTTGGCAAAATCAGTCCCTGTTATGGGAGTGTCTGTTGCACTGGGAACAATTGAGGAAGTTTGTTCTTTTTTCCATCAATCACCACAACTGCTTTTAGAACTTGACAATGTGATTTCTGTTCTTTTTCAGAACAGTGAAGAAAGAAGTAGAGAACTGAAGGAAATTTGCCATTCTCAGTGGACAGGCAGGCATGATGCTTTTGAAATTTTAGTGGACCTCCTGCAAGCACTTGGTTTATGTTTAGATGGTATAAATAGTGACACAAGTATTAGATAGAATAATTGTATAGCTGGCAGAGAATTTGTACTCTGTAGTGCAATAACAGATTTTGATTTTGTTGTTACCATTGTTGTTCTTAAAAATGTCCTCTCTTTTACAAGAGCCTTTGGGAAAAAATCTCCAAAAATGTCCTATCTTTTACAAGAGCCTTTGGGAAAAATCTCCAGGGGCAAACCTCCGATGTCTTTTTTGCAGCCAGTAGCTTAACTGCAGTACTGCATTCACTCAATGAAGTGATGGAAAATATTGAAGTTTATCATGAGTTTTGGTTTGAGGAAGCCACAAATTTGGCAACCAAACTTGATATTCAAATGAAACTCCCTGGGAAATTCCTCAGAGCTCAGCAAGGTAACTTGGAATCTCACCTAACCTCTGAGAGTTACTATAAAGAAACCCTAAGTGTTCCAACAGTGGAGCATATTATTCAGGAACTTAAAGATATATTCTCAGAACAGCACCTCAAAGCTCTTAAATGCTTATCTCTGGTACCCTCAGTCATGGGACAGCTGAAATTCAATACGTCAGAAGAACACCATGCTGACATGTACAGAAGTGACTTACCCAATCCTGACACACTCTCAGCCGAGCTTCATTGTTGGAGAATCAAATGGAAACACAGAGGGAAAGATATAGAACTTCCATCCACCATTTATGAAGCCCTCCATCTGCCTGACATCAAGTTTTTCCCTAATGTGTATGCATTACTGAAGGTCCTATGTATTCTTCCTGTGATGAAGGTTGAGAATGAGCGCTATGAAAATGGACGAAAGCGTCTCAAAGCATACTTGAGGAACACTTTGACAGACCAAAGGTCAAGTAACTTGGCTTTGCTTAACATAAATTTTGATATAAAACATGATCTGGATTTAATGGTGGACACATATATCAAACTCTATACAACTAAGTCAGAGCTTCCTACAGATAATTCAGAAACCATTGTAAATACCTAAGAGACTTTAAAAATAAGCTTTCTCTTATGTTTGATATCTGGAAGAATATCTGTAAGGTGTATGTAGGCCACTTAACCACTGAATATCTTTGCCTGTGGGCCTCCTATTGAGTACATTAGCCATTGATAATCTTCCTATTTAAATGGCCCCTGTTTGAACTCTCATGCTTTGAAAACCTATCTGTTCTTCCAGAAGATAGCGTTGAAAGTGCCACGTTTCACTTCTGTGTGGTCTCTGCTAGTGGTACTCTGGAACTGTTTTAGATAAGTCATTTTAGACATAACATTTATTATCACCATGGATCCATTTGTCGGGTATTGAGTTATAAATTCTTTGAAGAAATAAATTTTAAGGAGGTGTGGGAGGAAGGAATACGTTTGATAAAATGTTACATTGAAACCCACAATTGACCTTTGACTAGTGGGAGTTTTAAGTATGTTGTTGAAAATCTGTAATGAACAGTTAAGGGAATTAACAGAGAGAGAAACTTGTGAACTCGCCAAATAAGGATTTCAGTGTAGATTTTGTCTTTATCAAATAAACTTAGAGGAACAAGTTACAGTTAAAGTTTGAATGGAAGAGCCTGCCATTGTTCCTCATCTGGTGGTTACTGTTTACATTCCTTTGTTGAGCCTACATCTCCATATGCTTTTTAGCAGGTATATATTGAACACTTGTGCTTCATGGTCAAGACAGAATCAGAGGCCATGGATAATGACAACTGACTTGTCTGTTTTCTTCTGTCTTTTTCCATGACTATATCTACTGCCTCATCTTGATTTATAAGCAAAACCTGAAAAGCCTAAAGTGTTTTTTGTGGTTTATCTAGAAATAATACAGAAAATATTGCTGTTATTTTTGGTGAGGAAAATCAATTTTGTACATTTATGCAGCAAGCATTAAGCTTTTAAGGTGCCCATCATTTGGTTTTTTGTTTTATTTTTTATAATCTATGTATATTCTCTAATTCGGGAATCTGTTGAAAGCTTAAAAACCCTAATTTGTTAAAAGGCATTTTCACAAACTATGATCTTTGATAATAAGTTGAGACAATTGTAGTCTCACAGATGAAATAATTAGGAAGTGGTAGGTATAATGGCTATTCCACAAATCTGGCAATACCAGATGCACTTTCTGACTCAGCTTACAGCCTAGAGTTAGCCCACAGGACTACTAATTTATAATTATGCACACACACACAAACTTTATAGACTTCATTAAATCAGATTTATTGAAATTAAAGGAAAATAATAGTATCCATGAAAGTGTTGTGCAGTTATTTAAAGAAATTAAGTTCTGTATCATATCTAAACAGTTTGCAAAATGTACTAGGAAATACATTAAAGATTTAGTATATCGAATCAGAAAGTTTTGCTTTTGACATCTTTCATTTTGGGGGAAAAAAAGTTATGCAGTTGAAGCCTAATGTAGGATGTTATCTAGAAATGAGAACAAATGCTTTATTAATAATTTTATGTAATTTTCATTTAACTCAGAATAATTCCTGTTAGGTAAGTAGTAGTTGGCTGAGTTGAAAGAGCCCTCCTCTTGAGGCCAGTTCCTCTGCAGTAACTTAGTTAGATCTAGTTTATTTTTGTTTCATATTAGAGGCAGCCACTTTTTAAGAGCTATTTAAAATGAGCAATTCGTAAAACACAGGAATATTGTGCTCCTAGTATTTATTAATATTTATATGATACTTGAGAGCTTACAAAGCACCTTGAATTATTCAAGTTCTCAGAAAATCTCAGGCAGGTACTATCCCCATTTTTCAGTTGAGGAATCAGGCTCACAGAGGTAAATTAATTGCCCCAAATTATATACCTAATAAATGCCAGAGCCAGGCACTTCAATCCAATCCTTCAATCTTAAAATTGATTGTGAAAGCCACTTCATTCTTAAGGTTTGTAAAATAAATATTTGCTTTAGGAATAGGCTCCTTTTATTCACTGCCAGCTTTCAGCACAACATCTCTAAAATGCACTCATTATAGTCGACATAGGTTCCTTGCAAAAAAAAAAAAAAAAAAAAAAAAGGCTGAAACTTCTGAGACTTTACAAACTGGATGTAGAAGTGCTGCCACATTTATTTGCCTGCCAAGACACTACAAAGAACTGTAGATCGAGGTCCATTTACTTCGCAAGAGTGGGTGCAGCTGTATTCTCGCCGTAATCAAATGGTCCTCTAGCCAGCTTTCTGTGGCCAGAAAAAGCAAAGTAATTTTTAGTATAGATTAGCATAAAATATCTACTAGATCAGTTTCAGGAAACAATTACTAGTTTAGAAACAGCAATAAGTGTGATCTATAGGTTGGCTAAAATGGCAGTTAATTTCCAGACATTTTTTTATACCCCTTATTTCTCACCATGAATACTGTATAAATAGAATACACTTACCTACCACTGTATTTGGTTTCATAAATTATTTGGATAGGGTGAACAACAGACTTCAAAACTAAGTAGAGGTAGTAAATCTGCCCCTTTTTAATGAGTTTGAATTTACAGTAGTAGTTTAAACATCTGGAAGTTTAAAGTCTTAATTCATTCCAAATGTTCAACAAGGATATACTGCAAAGAGGATATTGTAATTGGGGGATCAAGAAAACTACTGTTGACTCAATCTTAGGCCTTCCTACTTTATATACATTAATCACATAAAACTTGAGAAGCTGATAGTTGAAAAAGAGAAGAGATGGACCCAAATATCCAAGTTGGCATGCTTATATAAGAGTAACTTTTAAAAGAGGGTATAGTTATAACAAGAGCGAGCTTTAAATGCTATTAATTAACACATCTAGGATACAACCGTAGTGCTGCTGTGTTGTGTATTCTGTGCTTATGTATATGAGGTGGAGGTTTTTAAAAATTGTTATTAAAACTGGACATAGAGGAGTCAAAACTTGTGACTTCTAAATAATAATTTTGATTAATGCATCTTGTAATCCAAGAATCTGGTCTGCAGCCAGCACCCAGTATGAGACTAAGTATTCATTTAGTGCACACTTACTGAGTCCCTACTGGATGTTTGTTAGGTGTTGATTTAATTTTCTTACAGCAAAGCAGGGTTCAGCAGCAGGAGGACTAGTTATTTTCTACGGTAGCAGCTGCTGCTAACAGTGCTCAATATATGCCAGGTATGTGCTAAAACACTTTACCTGTACTATCTCATTTAAGTTTCTCTACCCTATGAGAAGGTACTGTTACCCCCATTTTTCAGGTGAAAACCTAAGACTCAGAAGGTCACACAGCTAGTGAAAGTGGAACCAGGAATCTAATATAATGTAAGATTCATAAATCTAGTTTGTTGTCTCGTATTTACTTTTCATTCTAATTTCAAATATTGTATTGAACAGCTGTGGTGCTCAATCTATTTAGCATCAGGCACCAGGCTAAGTATCATGGATACAAAGGTCAATGAAATAGAGCCCATGTTATGGATACAAAGGTGAATAACATTGAGCTCCAGCCCTCAGTGAGCTGAGTCACATGGGGGAGCCAGACTTGCAAGCCAGGGACTGCCAGGGCTAAAGGAAGGGTAATTGTGTAAGGGGGCACTATTAATAGTTATGCCAGAACAGCAGATAAACTGGGACTGTCCAGAGCAAACCAGGACTTATGGTCACTGTAGCTAGAGGAGAACTCGGGGTATGAGGGGAGCACAGAGGAGAAGGCCCTAGGGAAACCCAGAGTGCAGAGTGTTTAGCACATCATCACTGTCACAGACTTTGGCTTAGATGTCACTTCCTCTGGGGTGTCCCCATCCCTGAAATCTGGATCAAGTGGCTCTTACATGTGCTCCCAGGTTTACCTGGCTCTTCCACTGGATGGAAGCCCTGTGAGAAACTGTAGTTCTTGACGTATCTCCCAGTTTGCAGCTCAGAGTAGTAGACAGCATTGAATATAGGAGGTCAAAAGGGTAGGCAATAGCCTTTGCAGAAACCTATAAAAAACAGCAATATTTGTTTCCCCATATATTACCTCATTAAATTAATGAGTGATGATGGTATATAAAACTAAGCCAAACTCACCACCGTCATTGCCAATATAGATCAAGTTATAATAGGTTTGAAGCCACTGAATTGGTATTTGCTAAGAGTAGGCGGACCTTTGAAAATGGTGTGTGCTGTGGGACTTCATGACCCCAAATATTCTTAAGTTAATCTCATTTTCTTTTCAGTGAAAATGTGGCTGCTGTTATCTTGGTGTTAGAAGTATACCCTATAATGTGTAATTTATTTTCCCCCCAAAAAACTGCTGATAATTATGATACTTGGTACGTTATTTTAGGTTTTTAAGGTACCAGATTATTATCTTGGTGTTAGAAGTATACCCTATAATGTGTAATTTATTTTCCCCCCAAAAAAACTGCTGATAATTATGATACTTGGTACGTTATTTTAGGTTTTTAAGGTACCAGATTAACATGCAATACTTCTTCCTCACACCAGTATTACATATGTTAAACTGTGAATTCTGCAAGGTGGTAGAGTTTTAGAGCTGGAAGGAGTCTTGGAGATTACATACACAACCCCTTATTTTCCAGAGGACTAGAGAGGACAGCTTGCTCAGGATCACACCACTCACTGGTAACAGAGCCCAGGGGCAAACAGAAGTGTCCTAACTCAATGCCACACGTTCTGTCATACCACAGACATGACTGAAGATGGAAACCTGAAAGAATCATTTCTTGATAGGGGAGCAGTGTCTGCCCTTTAAATTGTTATTAATGTAAACAGTAATCCCATAAATATGTCAGCTTTATAGGAGAGAGATTTATTAAACAGGCCAGGGTCTGGGGTTATTAGGTTCCTGACACATTTCTGTTTTGTGTTACCATAAAACTTTGGTTTTAAAAATGTTTGGTATTGGGCCGGCCCGGTGGCGCACTGCTACAGTGCGCCGCTTGGGAAGCGCGGTGGCGCTCCCACCGAGGGTTGGATCCCACATGCAGACCGGCCGCTCACTGGCTGAGCAAGGGGCGGGAGCACCAAGGGTTGCGATCCCGTGGCCGGTCCCGGTCCAGTACGGGCGCGACACTGAGGGTTGCAATCCGTTGCTGGTCACGAAAAAAGACAAAAAGGAAAAAAAAAATGTTTGGTATTGCTTATGTCTTATTTGGCAAACTCCTATTCTTGGTATGATTATTTTTCTTTAGAAGAGTACGTGTGATTAGATTGCAGATTTGCAAAGCCTTTTTCCTAAAAAATGAGATGTTGAAAGCTTTCCTTGTAATTGTGTTTTGTGGGATTTGGACTTCCTTTTATTAATAGCAGCTACTCCATATTGAGCACTTAGTATGTACCAAGCATTATATTAGGTACTTTGTATGAATCATTTCATTTATGCTCACAATAACCTGATGCAGTAGGTGTTGCTATTCCCATATTATGGATCAGAAAGCAAGTAACTTGACCAACGCCACTCGGCGGAGTGAGATTCAAACCCTGACCAACTGCTTCAGGTAGACCAGGCTGCTCCTTATGGTGGAAATACCTACCTTTTTATTTTATTTTTTTCTCTAGCTTACGTTATTGTAAAAATACACTATGTAATACATATAACATACAAAATATGTGTTAATCAACTGCTTATGTTATTAGTAAGGCTTTCGGTCAAATACTTACCTTTTTAAAAATTAGTATGAAAAGACTGGGGGAAAGTCTACCGTAATACAAATGTTTGTCTCCAGGTGGTGGGAAAACAAAGAATCATAAATTTTCCTTCTTTAGCATTGATATTTTCCATAATGTCTATAACATATATTTCCCTCATCTTGGAAAGGAGTAAATAGCCTTCTGAAATGGAAAATTCAAGATTACTTATATGAAAACATTTTTCTTCCAGAATATTTGTTACTGCTTTTCCAGTTCCACTTAACACACAACATGTCAGCATTATGCTAGGTATTTTGGCTACAAAGATAAGACATTGACCCTGGTGACAAACTGTTAGGCTGCTAATTCTTCAAGGCCCAGCTCAAGTGTCTATCATGAATGTACCCCTATCTCTTGCCCAACTCACTTCTCACCACCTCTGCTGTAACCACCTTAGTCCATATCACCATTGTCTCTCACTTTCTCTTTCCCTCCAAGTTTATTTTCCATCCAACAGGCAGAGTGATCATGAGGACCTCCTCTTCTCAGACCCTTCCATTGCTGTTCTCCCACACTTAGACCGGAATACAAGCTGACTGTGGCTCTAAAGCCCTACGTGAGTGGCTCCATGCCAACCTCTGGCCTTATCTCCTAGTCTCTGATTCTTATTCACTCTGCCTAGCTATTAATGGTCTTCTTTTGGTTTCTCCCACTCACCAACCTCATTCAGGGTAGCTTATTCATGGCCTTTACACTTGGTGTGCCTTGAAAGCTATTGATCGAGTTAGCTCTTAGCTCACTTTTTGCATCATTTAGGTCTTTGATTAAATATTCTCTCCACACTTTCTCTGACTACCCTTTTAAAACTAGCCTACCTTTTCTAGAAATGATTTGTCCTCTCACACTAGTCTGTAGGTTCTATAAGTTCTGGCACTTTGTCTTCTTCACTGTGGTTGTATCCCCACCACGTGAAACAGTGCCTGTCATGTAATAGTTGCTCCATGCTTTTTGAATGAATGAACAAATGATGTGTTCTAGGACCAATGGGGAATTCAGAGTGGCTGGAGGATTGGGGGAGAGGAGAGTAATCAGAGATGAGGATAGAAAGGGATTTAGGGGCCAATCCATTGAAAACCCTTGGAAGTCCTGCTCAGGAGTTGGCCATCTCTGGTCAAGTGTTGCTCCAAGAGATGCTGAGCCTCGAGCTGCTGCATATGTGAACTGGCCATAGAAACAGTGCCCTTTGTAGGTGAGATGTGTATGGCAAAATCCATCCCACAGTTTCTGGGTATGTTTAGATAATGAGAGAACAGAGACAAACTAAAAAGCAAATCCCACATTGGTCACTGTTAATGATAATTAATAATGTCTGTGATTTATATAGTCTTACTTCCAAAGTGTTCCAAGTCTTGAGACATGATCCCTTTGGTCCCACAGGCCCCTGCCACAATAATGACCTTGGCATGTGACTCACTACCCTCCCCTGCCATATAATATCCTCCTATTTATCATCTGTCTTACTCCTTCCTTTCCAAGCCAAATAATTCCTGCCTTGTTTTTTCCTTCTCTTCCTTCCCTTCTCAAACCACAACCCATATAATTTTCATTGCTCTCCTTAGAACCTGCTTGTGTCTTGGCTCCTGGCTTTTTATAGAGAAGGGGAGCAGAACTGAAACAGTATGGAGGAAGAGATGGGCACTTTTAAATTACTCCCATTACATAATGGTGTTTTCTTCTGAACTGCAATTCCTTTTCCAGATTTGCTGTCTCCCTGGAAGATAGACGACTAAATGCAGAAGCGGCTGCTGGAGATTTTAAATCATTAGCAATCTCAGTGCTCATTTGAGGTTAAGTTCCTTACCCATAGCATGAGCTTTATCAGTGTGCTTAAATAATAGAATTAAGGGATTGATTTCTGCTGTGCTTCATATAATGACTTAGTGTAAACTTAGGAAGGAATATAATATTTATTGAGTGCCTCCTGTATGCCAGGCACTGTGTGAGATACTTTATGTGTATTATCTCATTTAAGACACAATTTGATGAGGTTGTATCAATGCCTGAGGTCACACAGTCTATTTCTCTCCAAAGCTAGAGGCCATGCTCTTGCACTGCACCACACAGCCAGCCTCAGCCTTACCACAGTGCTTGAAAGTGCACCAGGGCTCTTCACAGATGTTTTGTCATTTCAGTCCTCTTAACAACCTGTGAGATGGTGGTGTCATCCCCAGGTGACTTGCCTAAATTCAGTACCACTGGGACTTGACTTCACGTCTCCTTTCCTCCAGCTCTGGCTCTCTGATTCTGGGTCTGGTGCACAGGGTCCTGTGCATGTCACTGTGTTAGATGGAGGGATTCGAGTCCAGCTCTTGAAGAGTTAGAGCATTAGTAGGATATGCTGGAGAGTCAAGATTGAAACCCTTTGGCATCAGACAGCAGAGATGTGGGTTTTCATTCTCTTGAGGAGGGCTGAAAGAGGCTGCAGTCTCTTTCCTGTTGATGAGAGTGGAGGCAGGCAGGCTGGGACCTGGAAGCATCAGAGTGAGAGAAGAGTCAGGGTTGGGCAGACCAGCAGCAAGCAGCAGGAGAAAGCGAGGGCTTGGTGTGAGGAGACCCAATCTGAGTGCTGCCGCTTGGGAGCTGTGAGGCTTTGGGTAAACCATCTCACTTCACTGAGCTCAGATATCACAGTTTTTATTGTGGAATATGGGCAAACCTCACCACATCCTGGAATGCCACTTTCTCCAAGGAAAAGCGTGGCTAACCCGACTGCTAACTAGCTGGTTGTGGTTAACTATCCCAGAACAAGCATGAAGTAAAGACATGAAGAACCTAGAGACTCACTTCTCTTCCTTACCCTTCCACCGATCTTGAGAGAGGTGTTGGGCAAGTTGCTACCTATCTCTGGGCTTCAGTCCCCTCATCTGTAAAGCAAGGTTTCTAAAACCGCCCATGGTGAAGGAGAAAGTGTCTAATCAGCTGTCTACTGTATCATGTTATCAAAATGCTCTGATAGTAAAAAAGCTTCAATATGAAATTAGAAAAGGGCGAGATTCACAACAAAGGATCTGGAAAGACTTCTTGGAGGACTGTGGTATGAGCTAGGTCACAAAGGCTGGATGGGAGGCCAGCAGGGAAGGATGCAGAGCTGGAGTGGACAACTGGGGCAGAGGACCAAGCAGGCATCCTCTTAGAACAGGGAGGGCTACTACTTTGTCTCCCTCCTTCCCATCTGACTCCATCAGTATCTTCCCTACTCACAGCTCTAGCCCTCAATTCTCAATTCTAACAGGCTATTAAGAGATATACTTTTAATTAAATAATAGCTTTTAGGGGGATTAAAAATATTTCTACTATAAACATACACTGGTTTTAAGTTGCACCCCAATTTCAAAGCCATTTAATTGTGGGGAGAAAGTGTATTTGAGTTGAGAAAATACAGTTATGTCACTTCAGAATAAATACTACTGAAAAAAAAAATTAGTCATGTGGACTTTGAGACTGACATTCCTTTTCTGCCACATACTAGGTTTGTTATTCTGGGCAAGTCACTTGGTTTCTCTAAGCATCAATTCATTTTTTAAATGGCCTATAAATTGCCTGGGCATAGGAAGTGAGAAGTTAAGGTTCTTTGAATCTGAATGTTAATTCATTTCGGAAAGAGGTCTACAGGAACATATTTTGTCTAAAATTAGGGTTTACCATATTGAAAAAAACAACAACTATATGTTGTCATTTAGGATAGTATAACACAGAGCAGTGGTTCTCAACTGGAGCAGTTTTGCCCCCCAAGTGACATTTGGCAATGTCTAGAGACATTTTTGGTTGTCACAACTGGTGGGGAAGTGCTACTGACATCTAGTCAGTAGAGGCCAGGTATGCTACTAAGCATCCTACAATGCACAGGACGGCCCCCACTAAAAAGGGTCATCTGGACCAAAATTTTATTAAGGTTAAGAAACCCTGACACAGAGGTTAAGAACGTAGACTGCGGAACCCAACTGCCTGGATTTGCACCCCAGCTCTGGCATCTACAAGCTGTGTATCCTTCGGCTGGTTACTTGACTTCTGTCCCTCAATGTCTTTGTCTGTCAGAAGAATAATAGCGGTGTCTTTCACATAGGGCAGTTGTGAGGATTACTAGGAGTTGATGCAGGAAGAGCATTTCAAACAGAGACTAGCTTCCAGGAGGCACTTAGTAAGTGTCACCTTTTATTTCAAGTATTGAATGAGCACTGGACTTAGTGAAAAACCTAGTGACTAGTACCAAGACCTCAGACAAATTACTTATCTCCTTGAGCCAAAGGTTCTCCATCTGTTAAGAAAAATATAGTGGGGATCAAATGAAATCAAAGATATGATAGCCCTATGGAAATAGCGGAAAATCTTACAAATACCTTGTGTCATTATTATTGCCTCAAACTCCGTCCAGTAAGAGAATGTTCTGGGATGAAGCAATAAACTCTCCCAGGCCAGGCTGTAACTCAGCAGAAGGGACAGCCAGAGGGAGGAGGTGCTCAGAGCAGCATGTAGCAGGCCCAGCAGTGGGTTGCTCCTTAAGTACATCCTCAGCTGTGAATCCAGGAAGTCGCCTTTATTGCACTGTTATGTGCAGACTGTGCCCCAGCTTTACATACCACTTTCCCCAAAGGAGCGCTTGGCGAGCCAGCATACATGCCTCCTCTGCAGTCTCTAAACTCAGGGAAAAACAACGGCATAGTGGAAAGAGAGTGGCCTGTAAATCCTTGGCCAGGGATCTGTTCCTGCCCCACTTCTGTCTTCTCCAGCCCCAGTTTTCTGAGCTCTCAGATGAAGGAACTGGATTGCTGACCTGGACTTTAAGGCCGACTAGAGCCCTCACACTAACCACACAGGACTGAGTAAGGATTATTATTATCTTTAACAATTATATTGGCAAACAGTTATCTAGGAGGGATTGTGTCAAGCAATTCACGTGAGTAAACTCATATAATTCTCAGAACCACCTTGTTGGAACATTGGGTATTATTGCCATACTGCTGATGATATCACCAAGGCTCAAAGATATTAATTAACTTGCCCAAGAAAGCATAGAGCCAGATCCACATTACTCTCAACCAACATGCTGTAGTACCTCAAGCCAGAATGTGCAAAGATTTTGGCAAACGCTAGGCACTTAATACTTGTTAATTGAGTTTAATGAATGAATGCCCAAGGGCAAATCACAAAGTCTTTGTTCCTCCTTGAGCTCTGTCCACCCCTGCCTCTTTCCACCTCCTCCCCTTTCCTTGCCTGGGCTCTCAGTGCCTGCTCACTCTTGCTGAGAGCTAGGCACCCTCTCAGCAGCAAGTATAACTGTTCTTTAAGGGACCTACAGCGACAACTATAGAGACCATTTCCCACAATTCTCTGTGGTGAGCCTGCTCTGTGCCAAGCCCTGATGGGGCTTAGGGACACAGAGCTGAATCATCCCCAGCATTTGATCGAGGGGAGTCCACATCCATGGGAGGTGGGTGGAGGTGTTGAGGAGACTGACAAGAAAATCAACTAGTTACTAGACAGAATGATAACAGCAATCCTCGAAGGGGAAAAGCTCAGGGAAAACTTCCCTGGGGGAGTGAGGCTGCTTTTGAAATTTGCATAAGTGAGCCTGCTCTGTGCCAAGCCCTGATGGGGCTTAGGGACACAGAGCTGAATCATCCCCAGCATTTGATTGAGGGGAGTCCACATCCATGGGAGGTGGGTGGAGGTGTTGAGGAGACTGACAAGAAAATCAACTAGTTACTAGACAGAATGATAACAGCAATCCTTGAAGGGGAAAAGCTCAGGGAAAACTTCCCTGGGGGAGTGAGGCTGCTTTTGAAATTTGCATACCTGTATTTGGCATGGACTGGGCCACAGCTGCCCTCTCCCATCCATCCCAATGTATCCTTCATTCAGTGTCCTGACACCACACAAAGGAAAACTAAGAAATAATGTCTCTCTAGCAGCTCAGAATCAGCACTGGGGAAAAAGGAGGAAAGCAACTGCTGCTAAGTACCTACTGTGTGCCAGGCACTTTCATCTACTTTATTTAACTTAATACTCATAAGTGGTCAATGAGGTAGATACCAATTGTAGAGTTAGGGTAAATGAGGTTCAAAGAGGTTAGGCAATTTGTCAAAGGTTCCAGAGGAAATTGCTTATAAAGAGACTCGCTTATAAGGATAAGCAGGTCAATTGGCCTCTTTCCATTTTGGGTCCCTGTGGAGGTCAGCTGTCATACAGCCCCTGGGAGGGACAGTGTTGGGGTATCCAGTGACCTGCAGAGTGTGGGTGGAGAGTGAGGACAGCCCAGTTTCCACAGAGCCCCATCAGGTTCTCTGGTCAAACCAACTCAGGTGCCCCCCTCACCTGGAGTGCCTGTGGGGACAGTCTAACGGGCAAGAATGAGTAATGTGGCAAGGCACCCCAAGATCCACATCCAGAGGTAGGCAGTGTTCTTGGTGGAGCTTCTGACTGATGAGAGCCCCAGGGGGAGGCTTAGGAGAGCAGGACCTTTCAGCTTTCCCTGGGGACTGTGAAGAGCTGGTCAACAGGCTGCTTTGAGATCCTCAGTCAGATCTGCAGAGCTGAAGTTTCTGCCTGCACCGCCTGCAATGAATAGAATTGTGGACACAGGTATAACAAACTGCCGCATGTCTGCACTCCTTAACCCAATCACAATCACTCTCATTAATTTAATCCTCCACCCATCCATCCACCTATCCCTCTCTCTTTCCTCCTTTCAGTCATTCTTCTATTGCACTCAGTAATTTCTTTCTTTCAGCAAGTGGGGACACCTGTCAGGCACCTCTAGTATTTTGGTAGGATCCAAGAAGCCTTCGTCATGGTGCAGAAAGCATGAGATCCAAGCTTTTGACAGATGAGATAGAACTTTGGCAGAGTGAAATGGGTTAAAACCAAGAGCAGTCCAGAGGGAAGGAATGGTGGGAGCAAGGTCAAAGAAGTAGTAAAATCTGCAAGTGTGAGCAATAATTTGTCATCCACTGTGTCAGAGTAGTGTTTCATCTCACGAGGTCAGTGGCCTGAGGAAGGCACTTCAGGAAATGCTGTGGTATAGAGTGTGCGTATGTGCCTGTGTGTGGTGAACAGTGAGAGTGAAGGCATTTCTACTTGCTCCTGGAGGTGGAGATCCCCGTCGTCTATTCCACAGAATACTAGTCCCCAGAGATGCTCTGTGGAAAAATGGTCCCAGCAATAAGTGTAGGTATCACCAGTCCTCGGGTGGACTCACAAGCCACAGCAGCATGTTAAATGCCACCCCACCCCAAATCCTGCAACAAAGACACTTTAACTTTGCTTAACCCTGCATATACCAATTTATTTCACCACAAATCCCTTTGTGTCAGGGGAGTAGGGGATTAATTGTTTTTTTTTAAAAAAGTTAACGTGCTTATGACATTAATACATTTCAAACAGAGCAATAGGGTATGCTTTGAACCAATTTATTTCACCACAAATCCCTTTGTGTCAGGGGAGTAGGGGATTAATTGTTTTTTTTTTAAAAAGTTAACGTGCTTATGACATTAATACATTTCAAACAGAGCAATAGGGTATGCTTTGAAAAGTTTTCCTCCCACCCTTGACTCCCTCAGCCTCCCTGTTTCCTTCCGCACACGTAGCCATTGTCTCTCTTTTCTGTCCTCCCAGGGGAGTTCTAGGCTACGCAAGAATGTATGTGTATGTGTTCTTTTCAAAATGGAGATAGAGGCAACTGATAAACACATCTCTCCTGCAGATGTTTTGAGGGATATAGGTGTATTCCATCCTAAGGATATATCATAATGAATTTAGCCATTCCTCTGTGAGGGGCATCGAGATAGTGTCTAGTCTTTCATCAGTCTAAAGCAGGGTTGGCAAACTATGGCCTGCTGGCCAAATCTAGCCCGGCACCTGTTTTTGTATGGACCTCAATCTATGAATTTTTTAAATGTTTTTAAATGATTTTTTTAAAAGAATAATATTTTGTGACACACAAAAAGTGATAAAATTTGTTTCAATGTTTCTTATTTTTCAATGTAAAATAGGATTTTATTGGAACATAGCCATGCCCATTTGTTTATGTCTTTCTATGCCTGCTTTTGTGCTGCAGCAGTGTTGTTGGGTACCTGTGAAGAGACTGTATGATTCCTCAAGCCTAAAATAGTTACTATCTGGTTCTTTACAGAAAAAGTCTGCCAGTGATGCCTGCTCTAAACAATGCTGCAAAGAATATTCTTACCCATTATTACAAATACATGCAAGGAGATCTCTCATAAATACCATCCTATTTGATCTAAGCCAACCTGAGAGACATAGCTCAAAAAGTACACTTCACTGTTATTTTAGCTGCTTTTTCTTTTATTATGAGTGAGGTTAAGCATCTTTTTGCAGATGCAAAAATGTTTAGTTTCCTCTGTTCTGTAAATTTTATTTTTTCCCAATTGGATAAAGAATATGAGCAAAGGTATTTTTCTTACTGCTTTATAAAATTATTAAGGGAATTAGCATTTTGTCTGCCTTTTGTGCAGATGTTGTCTCCATTTGTTATTTGACTGACTTTATGGGTTTTTTTGTTTGTTTATTTGTTTCATGCAGAAATGTTCACTTCTCAGTGAACCGAAGGTAGGTTCAGGTGCTGACAGTGAAGGTGGGGAAACTGGGCCAGGCAGGCAGCACTTGTTTCTGGAGCCACTACCTTGTTCCAGGCACTGGACCAAGCACTGGGGATTCAGTGGTGAGCGAGGTAGGCAGAGGCTTTGCCATCGTGGCAGTGATGGACAAGTGGGGCAGTGTCCAGAGAGAATGTCACAGAGACACCGCCCCTAGTCAGACCTGAGGAATGAGGAGGAACTACCCAGGGGTCCAGGAGGCAGGGAGAGAGTTCTGAGCAGGTATTAGTACAAAGTTAGACCTCAGAGAGA